>NC_059347.1:42980000-43283750 GCF_019703515.2 Myxocyprinus asiaticus | reverse complement strand
CATTCACTGTATGGATAAACATGAAAATGAATGGTTAGTGGTGATGCTAAGGCCAAAGTATCCTTGGGTTGTCCACGTTGCTGATCGCTCCGCGCACAGTATGCGTGATGCAAATTTCGTTATCAGCACAGTCCACACGGACTGACCGCGCGCGACCCAGATTTTCTCGACATGCAGACGTGGTTTTCGTCTGTGCGCATCATCGGCACATGCCCCTGCCGTAGACTGTTCTAAAAGATTACCACAAAGTAGTTGTAGTGGACATGCGTCGAATGCGTTCGTATTTGCTTGCAGTCAGAAGAGTATACTTTGAAAGGTAACACAGTCGACCGGGTGTGACACAATCCGGAAACCACAAAAAGGAAGTATACCCGGGCCTTACCACTCTGCTAAACATCTCCTTTCGTGTTGCATGGAAGAAAAAAGTAATATGGGTTTTACACAACATGAGGATGAGTAAATGTGACAGATTTTTGGGTGAATTTTCCATTTAAAATGCTGCCTCTGTAAGCAACTCACTAGGTTTTGGAACAGAGCAACTGTCAGCACACCCATTCCTGTGGCTGGGATCTCGCAAACACAGATGTGAGAGCCCTCAGTCCACAAGCATTCAACTCCAGCTGGCCCAAGGTTCTTCATCTCCCACCTCCTCTGCCTACACTGGACTGGGCTTCAGAGTTTGCCAAGGAGCCCAGTACATGCATAAAGACACACTGATACGAAGGCTGGCAGTTTATCCTGCCACATCCAGCCTCTGACAGAGGCTTCCTTTTATTTCCATCCCAGTCTTAAGCACTAGCAGAAAAACATTTATTTGACAGCTCCTTTATAAGGCCATTCAGCCCAAAACTTTATGTAGCTCAGCAATCCTGCCTCCTGCTAAATGACCATCAAGAGCTCTTCGTGTCCCAGAGGTACAGTGGGAAGCCATAGACCCAAAAGGGGAGCAAAATGTTAAACATCCTTTCATTAAAAACTACTTTGCTTAAAGTCGAAGTGTGTAAATATCTGGATGTTCAAATACCCTAGTGTAATATGCAGAGTAAAATGTAAGCCATTTGAAGGTTTATTTCCCCAAAAAGTAAACAATGAGGTGCTATCAAAACATTGCAAAACTCTAAGCGTGTTAGCATGCACGTTCTTACACTGATTATGCTTCATAACGGTCAAGTAAACACATCAAACGGCTTTCCTTTATTGGTGTAAGGTCACAAGTGGCTTAAGAATAAACTGATTGATGGGGTAGATTTTTGCCCATTACTCCGATTTCGCAGTGCATGTGAACACCTTTACCCGCGTTTTTACTGGCTTATCCAACGTACGTACGTGTTGTGCGCATGCCTCTTTATAGTATGATGTCAAAAGTAGAGAATAATTTGATTATTTCAAATCACAAACACGTTTTTCTTGCTTTGTCGGATTTTGCGGGGTAGTGTTTGAAAGATGTTTAAAAACAGAATTATTTCTGCAATTCTGTTTGGTGTCGCTAGTGGCGCAGAAATTGCAAACTTCACCTTTAAAACTTATTTTGGTTTTGCACTGTTTATAGGGGGAAACAACTGGTGCCATGCAAGGATCCTGGGATAAACCTTGATTTTGAGATATTTGGTGTTTGAAATGTATTCAAACCACAGTCTTAATTAATCCCCAGCAATTCTGGCATGGCTGCGGTGAGCTAGAGAGAGAGTGTGGCTTTGGATTGAAGTCTTTGAGTGTTTTCTGGGCACTGCTAATTAAACTTTTCCAAACAGTAACTTTTCCAAACTACCACAGGCACCGCATACAAACAAAACAAAACAAAATTAAACAGGGGCAATCCTTCTCAACTCAAAAGCAGATGGAACATCAGATTTTGGATAGTATGAAATAAATATAGACTATAAATTATGGCCCAAATTTTCACTGATCATTTATAAATGAAAGTATAATCTAATATTTCAAAGGCTATTAAAAACTTCACCTTGGCTAAAATATGAGCACTTAATTTGCAGAAAGATGGCAGTCCTGGTGCTTTCTCGCTGTGTCTGAATACGCATACATTTGCTAGCTACGCAAAAAGCAGTATGTCAAATCAGTGTAATGTCCGAATATTCAGTACTCATGATGCAGTAGCAGAACACTACTCAGATGATGTACTACAACTGCTGAGATTTTAAAGTGTGAAACCACAGTGGATACTTTGCCACAGGAGCTAGGGAGCCGTGAGATTCGAAAAGTGTCCTAATGCATACATTTTTGTTAATGCTAGAGATTCTTTTTTTTGGGGGGGGGGGGGGGATTTCCCCCCCTTTTTCACCCAATTTGGAATGCCCAATTCCCAATGCACTTAAGTCCTTGTGGTCGCGTAGCGATTCGCCTCAATCCGGGTGGCGGAGGACGAATCCCAGCTGCCTCCACGTCTGAGACCGTCAACCTGCGCATCTTATCACGTGGCTTGTTGAGCGCGTCACCACGGAGACATAGCGCGTGTGGAACCAATTTGGTTGCTTAGGAGTCCTGGCTGGAGTAACTCAGCACATCCTGGGATTCGAACTAGCGAACCCCAATTTGGAATGCCCAATTCCTCATTGTGGCTTAGTGGTGACTCGCCTCAATCCGGGTGGCGGAGGTCAAATCTCAGTTGTCTCCGCATCTGAGACCGTCAATACGTGCATCTTATCACTTGGCTTGTTGAGTGCGTTACCTGCTTTAGGCTTCACGCTACTCTCCGTGGCATCCACGCACAACTCACCACGCGCCCCATTGAGAGCGAACCACATTAGAAGCCTTTATTTTGTCACACATTATACATTTTGCATATATACAGTGAAATTGCATATTCCAACTAAGCTGGGGTCAGAGCGCAGGGCCAACCATGATACGGCGCCCCTGGAGCAGATAGGGTCAAGGCACTTGCTCAAGGGCCCAACAATGACATCTTGGCAGTGCTGGGGCTTGAACCCCCGACCTTCTGGTCAGTGTGTGACTCTGCCCTTCCTAGCAGCCGGGCCAATTTGGTTGCATAGGAGACTGGAGTCACTCAGCACGCCCTGGATTCAAACTCGCGACTCCAGGGGTGGTAGTCAGCGTCTTTACTCGATGCGCTACCCAGGCCCCGAGATTCATTTATTTAACGCTGTTATAGCATTTATTTACCTAATTTGGTATAACTGTTTCACTATGTTCTTTCCATGGTGTTGATGCATTTTGAGGTGTATTTAATCTGTGTTTTTTATGTGAGTGAGATGAGTAAAGAGCACTGCTGCATATTTATTTGCACATGTATTTTGCTACAAGTATATTACAAATGGACACCTGAAGCCAATTTCTCTTTTTATAATGGCTGGATTAATGTCTGGACATTATAATATATGGAATAATGTACATTAACAAAAAAAAAGGTACATTATAAAATATGATGCAAAATATTAAAAGAATATAAAGTAATACCTCTGCTCTCTGTCTTTTCTTTTTTTAAATTATTGCAATGCTTTATTACACTTGCAATAAAAATAGAGTGGTTCTGCAATTTGTTTGTGTACAGTAAAATATAGCATGTAAAGTGTCTTTTTCAGGGATCTTACTATGAGCTTAGTGCAAACAAATTGCCAAACTTCACTAATACTGCATGACGATTTGTTGGACCCGATGTGAATAGCGGCATCAGAATTCATTGTTACCATACAAAAGCTAGTTTGGAACGAACATTCGTACTGACTTGGTGTATACAGGCCTTTAGCCAGGTGAACTAGCATCTACTGTTTAGCCTTTTGACCTTTCATCAGACACATCCACAGGGCAGTGTTTAGCTTCTCTGGATGCCCCAGTGATTACAATTAAGCAGCTCTTATCCTTGGACATAATCAAGTCAGGGTTAATCCACACACACCATGACAAGCACTAAAGGACATGTCCCATCAATCTGCTTGGACAGTGTCATTGTTGGAACAGGGTCAATTATGAAAGAAAAAATTTTCTGGCCAACCAGGATGTGGAACAAGTGACTGGACTAGGACAAGGAAATGAGGGCTACACCAGGAAATGGCTGGAAATTTCCACCAATCACATTTTCATAAATCATGCACCGACACAGTGCGGAGCAGAGGGGACTGGGAAAAGAGGATTAGCTGGGTGCAGCCCAAACACAGGAGTTAAAATGTTATCTAATATCATTCATACAGCAATAGAATGTGACATGAGGACAGACGGACAATGACTTTGCTGTGCAAGCGCTGTGGAGCTAGTCAAAGCAAGTCTAAAAAGGCAGTTTTTCAAAACCGTATTTAAAACTACTAAGAAATTAGGCTTTAAAGGGTCATGACATAAGGCTAAGAGTGTATCGTTCATCACGATACGATACTGTATCGATTCTCTTAGCCAGCGATCTGATGTTTGCCAATACCTCAAAGTTTGCAATGATACAATTTCAATTCGATTCAGGGGCCTGTAATCGATATTACGATATAATGTGCCTATTTTATACAATCAATTACGTTTATAATTTGAATTTCAATTTATTTGAATATAATTTCAATTCAAATATAATTTGAATATTTTATTGAGATCTCTGAAAAGTGCAAATCCAATCTCCACATTGGGACATCCACAGCAAAATAAAGTACTTCAGTTAATACAGAAAATACTGCACATATACATATATATATAAATATATATAATACAGTCATACAATCACATACAAGTGATCATCAATCATTTGATGACAGCTCATTGCCTTGTGGAATGAGGTAAACTCTACAGTAACAATTTGTCATCTCTACAATTGTCGAGCAAAATTTAATCCAAAATACTCACATGACAGGAGAGTGTGTGCTATCCTAGTTTTTTCTTGGCTAAATCTTGCACACAGTTGTATTGAAAAATTATTTTCCTGTTTACAGCAATAAATGTTAGTAAGGGTGTTAAATGTGAAGATGTGAAAAGTCTTGTAATTGATGTTGGTGCAGCAGGGCAGGTGTTTTCCCTCATCAGCTCTGTTCAGAATATCGGGGCTCTTTAGCCGTTTGACATTGTTGAATTGCTCCAAAGTGCTTTAAAAGCGAAAATTCTCATGTAGAATTCAAATGTGTCGCATGCGCCACCATATTGAGGGAAGCCCGATTTAATTGTGAATCTTAACCACTCTGCGATATCCTGTCCCCAGAGCTCGCAGCCCTGTTGGCGCGCACACATGGATAGAGCAGAGCACAACTTCAATCACTCCGCGCACATCCGTGTTCCACATATTTATCGCTTATAAAGCGAGATGAATATCAGAAGGTTGCTGCATTGCATGACGGAAACATATCCGGATGTGGCTAGCATTAGAGCTTTAAAATAAAGGTGCATCTTAAAAAAATAAATATCAATCTTTACGTTGTGTATCGATGACATCGCATTGTTGGTTAACTGATCGAGGCATCGATCCAGATCGATGGATCATTACACCCCTACATGAGGCATTGTACAATAAAAACATTCTGTAGGTTTTAGAACTCAAAACTTCCTCCTCACTTCAAAAAAAGAATTGGTTGAAACTGCGAAAACGACTCGTTGTCTACTTACTCTATATTGTGATGTCACACTGTGGTAGACATTTGCCTCTGACCGCCTCCACAACAACATTTTAATGCCTACTTTACCTTTTTACTTCCGTAGCCCCGCCCAGTAGAAGTGAGCAGTCAGATGGCAAGTAGAGAGCAGATCAGTCAAGAGCAGAGAGCCAATCATACAGTGGGTGTTTACTGTCAAGTCTTAAAGGAGAGGCAGCACCAAAACCGAGCGTTTCTGACAGAGGGTCAGAATGAGGGTGAAAAATTATCATGTTTTGGCACTGTTTTTTGTGCAATTATTTTTTTATTATAAGTTAACCTCAAGGAACATATTAAAATAATAAAAATGTTCACGGTCGGACATGAAAATCCTCTGCTGTGATCAATGTTCCTGTTATTATGCATAATCCAAACATTTATTTGAGAGGTGTTGTGGAGAGTATTTGTCAGAAGTCGCTCTGCAGATTCTGTCTGACACTGCTTTACTAAATAGTTTAGCTGTAAAAAGGCTCATCAAACTGTTGGATGCATTAAACTACATGTCGCGCCTCTGCAATATTTATAATCTAACAGCCAGGGTATTTATGCGCAGTGGCGGGTGATTTCGCTCATTGTCGACAAGAAATGCCGCTAGACACAAAAACACATGCTTGAGGAAACTCACCTTATTATATTTTGAAGAACAGACGAAACGAATGCCGCCAATGTGCGTGTCTGATTTGCTTTTGTGTTCAGAACACGCGCAGCGGGATCGTGTCTCGCGGAACACGCGCAGATTCTGAGTTCTCACATAGGATCTCAGACTATCTCAGGATGCATATGCAAATAACATGCAACGACATTGGGACTACAAGTGAACTGTCAATCATGTGTCATGATTCAGTACAGCCCCCAGAAATGGTTCTTGAACAAGTTTACTCTTTAGCCTCCATTTGTATCTTGAAAAATTATCATTATGATAATAGTAATGGCCTATGGAAATACGTGGTATATTTTATATTCTAAAATAACAAAATTAGTTGGATAAGTTAAAATGATATATTGTATTTATATTTATTTGTTTAAATACAATGGACCTAATGCAGCCTAATATATGGGTTCCTTGGCACCAACTAGTCGCCTAGCTCAGGCAATGCACTGACTTGTCGATTGGTAGTTTTAAATTGGTAGTTTTGCACATCCTACATTTTACCACATCCCTACCTTTTACCTACAAATTATAGCCTATATTAAAGAGTGAAAACAAATGTCATTTCAGACACAACTGCTCTTCATTTCTTTCTAAGAAAAAAGAGTTAATGTTTTTACAGTTGAAGTAAGAATTTTACATACACTTACACTACCGTTTGGGGTCACTTGACTGAAATGTTTCTCATGATCTTAAAAATCAATTGATCTGAAGGCGTATGCTTAAATGTTTGAAATTATTTTTGTAGAAAAAAATATAATTGTGCCAACATATAATTTATTTCATTACAAAACTAAAATGTAATAAATAAAAAAAATTTTTTTTAAATTGATGACTTGTACCGAATAATTAAGAAAAGCAGCCACTAAGTGCCCAGCATATAGATGGGAACTCCTTCAGTACTGTTTAAAAGAATCTCAGGGTGATACCACAAGAAGTTGGTTGAGAAAATGTCAAGAGTACATTTCTGCAAATTCTAGGCAAAGTGTGGCCACTTTGAAGATGCTAAAATATAACATAGTTTTGATTTTTTTTAGTCACAACATAATTCCCATATTTCCATTTCTATTATTCCATAGTTGTGATGACTTTACTATTTTTCTAAAATGTGGAGAAAAAAAATTTAAAAATAAAGAATGAGTAAGTGACCCTAAACTTTTGAAAAACTCATTTTTAACCATTCCACAGATTTCATATTACCAAACTATAGTTTTGGCAAGTCGTTTAGGACATATACTTTGTGCATGGCAATTAGCCAATTAGTTTCTCATAGGCTAATTGGAGGTGTACCTATGGATGTATTTTAAGTCCTACCTTCAAACTCAGTGCCTCTTTGCTTGACATCATGGAAAAATCAAAAGAAATCAGCCATGACCTCAGAAATAAAAAATTGGGGATCTCCACAAGTCTGGTTCATTCTTGGGAGCAATTTCCAAATGTCTGAAGGTACCACGTTCAAACAAACAATAGTACGCAAGTATAAACACCAAGGGACCATGCAGCCATCATACCACTAAGGAAGGAGACACATTCTCCTAGAGATGAACGTAGTTTGGTGCGAAAAGTGCAAATCAATCCCAGAACGCAAAGGACCTTGTGAAGATGCTGGAGGAAACAGGTAGACAAGTATCTATAGCCACAGTAAAACGAGTCCTATATCGACATAACCTGACAGGCTGCCCAGCAAGGAAGAAGCCACATCTCCAAAACCAGCATAAAAAAGCCAGACTACAGTTTGCAAGTGCACATGGGGACAGATCTTTTTGGAGTAATATCCTCTAGTCTGATGAAATAAAAATTGAACTTTTCGGCCAAATTACCATTGTTATGTTTGGAGGGAAAAGGATGAGGCTTGCAAGCCGAAAAACACAATCCCAACCGTGAAGCATGGGGGTGGCAGTATCATGTTGTGGGGGTGCTTTGCTGCAGGAGGGACTGGTGCACTTCACAAAATAGATGGCATCATGAGGAAGGAAAATTATGTGGATATATTGAAGCAAAATCTTAAGACATCAGCCAGGAAGTTAAAGCTTGGTTGCAAATGGGTCTTCCAAATGGACAATGACCCCAAGCATACCTCCAAAGTTGTGACAAAATGGCTTAAGGACAACAAATTCAAAGTATTGGAGTGGCCATCACAAAGCCCTGACCTCAATCCGATAGAAAATTTGTGGAAAGATCTGAAAAAGCGTGTGTGAGCAAGGAGGCCTACAAACCTGTTACACCAGTTCTGTCTGGAGGAATGGGCCAAAATTCCATCAATTTATTGTGAGAAGCTTGTGGAAGGCTACCCAAAACATTTGTCCCAAGTTAAATAAATTAAAAGCAATGCTACCAAATACTAACAGTGTGTATGTAAACTTCTGGCCCACTGGGAATGTGATGAAAAAAAACAAAAGCTGAAATAAATCACAAAGCGTGAAAATCCTAGGAGATCAGCAGTTACAGAAATACTCAAACCAGCCCGTCTGGCACCAACAACCATGCCATGGTCCAAATCACTGAGATCACATGTTTTCTCCATTCTGATGGTTGATGTGAACATTAACTGAAGCTCCTGACCTGTATCTGATGATTTTATGCACTGCACTGCTGTCACACGATTGGCTGATTAGATAATGACATGGATGATTGTTGGTGCCAGACGGGCTGGTTTCAGTATGTCTGTAACTGCCAATTTCCTGGGATTTTCACACACAACAGTCTCTAGAATTGACTCCGAATGGTGCCAAAAACAAAAAGCTTTCAGTGAGCGGCAGTTCTGTGGACGGAAAAGTTGATGAGAGAGGTAAACAGAGAATGGCCAGACTGGTTCGAACTGACAAAGTCTATGGTAACTCAGATAACCGCTCTGTACAATTATGGTGAGAGAAATAGCATCTCAGAATGCTATTCTGAGATGCGGGTTGGCGCAGTTTTGGCTGTACGAGGGGAAAGTACACAATATTAGGCAGATGGTTTTAGTGTTGTGGCTGATTGGTGTATATATATTATGGCTGGGAATTGCCACATACCTCCCGATGTATATTTTATATATATATATATATATATATATATATATATATATATATATATATATATATATATATATATATGTGAACACAATGTTTGGACCGCAAATGTTTCTTTAAAGTTGTCTTTGGCAGAGGACTGTATAAAGTACAGAGTAAACCTAAGAAAGACAATGCCCTATTAGCTGAGGACACACTTTTAAAACAAATTACTAGTACTAGGGTAAAGTGGAAGAAAAGTGGTATATATGGTGTTACATTAATTTAAAAGCATTGTTGACCTGTTGGTACAACTCAGAATTAGGCAGATTTGCTGATGTACTGCGATGCTGATGACAACAAAATCTTAAAACATCCACAAAACAACTAATAACTCCAACCAGAGGCTCCTTGTGGCCCTTGCATAAGTAATTTTGTGAAAACACCATTTAATTTGCAAAACTGTGGAATCAAAATTAATGCCCGAACCATCCTCCAACCTAAAGGCCTGGCATTTCTAAGACCTTCTCAATCAAAACAAACAGTCTCAAAGCAGCACAAACAAAAGGAATACACCGCTCTGCATACTAATCCTGCTTTCTGCAAATATGTATGAACTCTTTTACATGATTTATGAGCTGATAAACCCAGATTAAAGATATTTAGGACACTGAAACATTGTGTTTCTGCAACACTGCCAAAAAAGACTATTTATCAGGAGAAATAATTCAGAGCAGGTGCCACAAACTGTGCCAAGAAGAGTCTGTATCGCTCAGTCAGGATTTTTGCAGCATACCAAATGGCCTGGGACATAGACAGGGCAAGCAGAGCTATCAAGCAGGTGTGTGCCCATAAAGAGTCATTCACCCTAACAGGGAATTCCCTTCTATTCATCCCATGGCCAGTTCACTCAAACATGGTCTAATAAACCAACAATAAAACTGAGTATTATCATGCCACATCATGAAGTCATTTTGATGTACCACGATTGCTACAACTAAGATGTTTATATTTTAAATTATTTCATCACTAATTGTATTTACTGACTGCCAAATACCTTCATGAACACAGTTTGATGAAACAGCAAACCAGAGCTATCTGAATGTGTAACACAGCAACAGGCATGCAATGAGATTCAAACGGAGTATGTAGGAGAACTGCTTACTATTTTGAGGATACTTCTTTACAGCTGAAGTATGTAACTTATTCAGTGTTAAAATATGTAACAAAGTTCTTAGGATGGGGCAAGGAGGAAGCTGGAGACGGCAAAGTCCAACTCAAAAGGTACTTTTCTTTTTATACTTTTCAGTTTTTAACTCTCTCAATGTTTGCTTTTCAGCAGAACTGGTTTCTGGTTACCATACGCTGTAAGCTCAGCTCTCTCTCTCTGCCGGGACTGGCGTCTGGCTCGCTCTTAAAGCCCATCTCCACTCTCACTGCAATGACAAACAGCTGTTAGAGACAATAATTGCTAGGTGATGATCCTTACCATTCTCATCTCCTGATCTCGCTCTCCATTCACAAACCGGTGCTCAACCACGCCCCCACCATTACGAAATACTTTCTCCTATCCAAGCTTAATATGCAGAGACAACTATAAGCCATTAATAGGTGCATTTTCTCAAAAACTGTAAGCACTGTGTCTCTGTGGCACTATGAATGTTTCTCTGTTTGTTTTGAGTGACTCGATTAGACCCGCTCCGACAACTTTACTCTGACAATGGTGTGAGTTGGGGGTGGGACTATCTCTTTGTTTTACCAATGGCAGACGGGGGGTGTATTCAGAAAGCTGTTTTTAAAACCAAGTTTTATTTTGCAATTCCGTTTGGTGGCGCTAGTGTTGCAGGAATTACATACTTCAGCTTTAACATATCAAATGAGTTGAAGCTGAATTGAGGGACGTTCCAGCACACAGAAAAAGCAATAAGGGGCTAACAGTCAAGACTAAGATGGAGAGAGAGACAGAGAAACAGAGAAGCTTACCCTTTAAAGTAGAACTCAAACAATGGAACTAGCTCCAATGATTTCCATAACCCAAGAGTGAGCCTTTAAAAAGTTGATCAAAAATCACAATTTATGGAGAAACCCTTTGAACAATCTCTCTAATCAGGCAAATAACTACTCACAGGCCAAATAAAATGTAGATGCTTAGTTAAACAATGCATGGCTAGCAGTATTTAACCAGCAAATAATGGCCTTATGATGCTGAAAGCATGACCAATGCTCATTGTGTCTACGTTTATTTGCCCTCTGTACGAGAGCTCTTAGCAGACTCAACCAGTGTCTGTCAGCTCTCATCAATCTGCAGAAACATCACAACATCGCAATATGATCTGAAAACACATGGACATGTATCTGTGCAAATCACTCCTTATGATGAAAAAATAATAATAATGAAATGACATTATATTGAACAAAAGGTAGCTCTTTTCGCCTTTGCATAAAGCAGAAATTCTCCATATTTGAACATACTCTCTTGACAAACAAAGCTGTTCAATGTGCCATGAATGACAGCGCTGTCTGATTTAACAAGCTCACCACTTAACTAGGTGTTTTTAAAGAACTAAATTTCAACAGATCAAAAAATTTGTTAACATTGACTTTAGGGTTGTTCAAGCGCCTTTAAGCCCCACTAATGAACAATTACAGCCAGTAAAGCATAAAGTACATTTTCATATTACATGAATCATGTGCACTTGAAAGTCAAGCAGTGTATTAGCCAACATAACAGTTCTGTTGCCCTAGGATCAGCCACATTATAGCGACTCACCAACAAGCGGCTTCTCCTATAAAAATGTTTTGCATCAGCTCCAGCATGTTTACCTTCACCTGTGGCACGACCAGAAGCATGTTGCTTCAGCAATGTGGGAGACCCAGGTTCGGATCACGTGTTGAAAGCAGGAAGTAATCACGTCTGCATAATCGGTGAGGAGCACGATTCGGAGGTTGCATTTTTTTCCTCTTAACATTACATTTTTACTCCATTGATGGTTAGGTTTAAGTTTGGGTTGGTGGTACATTTCATAATATATGCATTCCTCTTCACAGTATTACAGCTTGTACAGCTGAAAACAACTCGCTTAAAGGGATAGTTCACACAAAAATGAAAATTCTCTCATTTACTCACCCTCATGCCATCCCAGATGTGTATGACTTTCTTTCTTCAGCAGAACAGCAGAAGGTCTGATCACCATTTACTTGCATTGTAAGGACCAACAGTGCGGAGATATTTTTCTAAAAATCTTGGTTTGCGTTCTGCTGAAGGAAAGTCATACACATCTGAGATGGCATGAGGATGAGTAAATGAAAAGAGAATTTTCATTTTTTGGGTGAAATATCGCTTTAACAACTCCCTTTTGGCGCCCCTCCGTGGATGTTTCACTCAGAAAATGGAGCTCACATATGCTCATACGCCCAACAACACTTACACCTTTGGCCACTGGGGGCAGTGTTTAGCATTTCAGTGAGAACAGATCGATTTCAGCTAAAGAAAAGTCAAAAGTCTGATTTCACTGCGAGATCAGTCTGGTAGAAGCCTAACATGCACTAACTGAAATGCCACCCAGTGAGACGTGGCTGCACAGCCATACATCAGGGTTACCTTAAGGATAAAGGGTAGGTTAAGTGAATGAGGCACTAATGGGGTATTGTATGCTCAGCCACTTTTTATGGTTAGACAAACAAATTGTGTGCATTTTGTGATATTTCAAAAGACTTGAGTTTCTGTCCTCATGACAGCTTGCAGTGTAGCACAACAATTCTGCCTGAATTGTTTATTTCTGGTGGGTGATGGACAATTGCTAAAAACATAAAAAGGCTTTTCAACATTATTTAGTTCCATTAAATAATGATAGCTGCATATTGCCTATTAAGTGCCTGTGGAAACCCTGTTAATGCAGAAAATGAGCTCAAAAGCATAACCTTAAGATTAATGATGCCTGCTATTTATATTCATTCATAAGACACTGTATACACATGCCAGTCTCACTCAAGCTAATTTTGGCACACTGCAAATAAGTCATATAAAGAAAAGAAAAAAGAAAGGCTTGATAAATTCTTTCAGCATATTTGAAGTAGAGCACTGACCTACTGGAATTACACATGGAAACTGTACAATTTAGCGCGCCATTTTAATCTAGTAGGAGGATGATCCCCAGGAAAACGCTAACACAAAAGCAGATATAAAAGATGCATAAAACAGAGATCAACACACTGTATTCAAATACACAACGTAATCACGTCATATGCAATATTACAGGGACTCTGATGGATGCTGAAACCTCCGTATTTTAAATGGTCAGTTAGGTGCTCATGAATGGGTAGTGTATTCAGAATCAGAATACTTGTTTAGAAAATAAATAATTTTGGTTCTCTTGGGCATTATTCCAAATATGCACTGCGCTGGCTGTCCGTAGGACAAATAAACGATTCTTTAAGTATGATATCCATAATCAAAACACTCACGCGCGATCAAATTAAAGCACGAGCACCTCATTGTGTTACTATGCCTGAAAACAACGTACCAGTTGTGGCCAAGTGATAGCATACGTCTCCAAACGCTTAAAAGCATAGTATCACTGTGAGATATAAAAAGCGAAAATAAAAAAGGAAATATATTATACTAGAGCCGCACAACTGCTCTCGTTGATCAGTTGAGATACGCACACACGAATGAACGTAGTATAAATAAACTTTCAGTTTCTAAATGCAGAGCTTCGGGACAATTGATCATACGGGTAAAAAGGTAAAGCGGTGCAGAAGAATGAGTAATCTTACCTCTCTCCTCTCTGTGAGTTAGAGGGACAGCAGCACACTCGTTCAACTTGTCAACATTAACAGCAGCAGCGGATGATTCCACGGTGAGCTTGATGCACCTCAGCGAGACCGTCCAACTCGATGCTCACATTTTCATTGAAGACATGTTATTTTACGAAGGAAATGTTAATGCGGGACTTGTACAACAGACATAATGAAAGAAACCCTTTCGCTGTTATTGGATTTTTCCAAGGCTGGCTTTTAAACACTACTAAGTGCGCACTTGAACAGCGATAAAGCGACGTTTTAAATAGACAAATATATATTGGGTTAACTACACATATAAAAACATATATTCGCGTCAATATCACCAGATTACGTTTAAAACAAATAGGTTCTGATTAGGTGTTTAAGCAAGTTGGCTCGCCATGCGTGGTACCACTAATATATTTGCCCCAATGCCTTCGAGGAAAATATTTCAATTCTCACCATTGAATCTACACCTTCAGTTAAAGAAACAGCATTTTCATTGGTTATATCGCTGTCACTAAATGTCTCTCCCATCTAATCAGATTCAGCTTTTTGATGAACGCTTAAGGGGCCGTTCAGGCCGAAAATGTTCGTGCGCTAAAACTATAGATGCGAATAAAGCAGAACGCAGGTGTCGCGAGACGTGAAATTTGAAGTTCCTTTTAGCTTGACACGACGTGTAAAACACAAACGGACAAAGACGTCTTTAAAAAAATAGCGCAGATAGATGCAAAACCGTTTTCGGTGTGAACGACCCCTAATGTGTAAAGAATTCAATTTATAGCTATTAATATAAACTTAGTTAATTCATGTTTGAACATTATAATTTACTATATTATGTCAAATGAAATGTATAATTATAGTATAATGAATACAAATCTATTTAAAATGGAAAAAAAGAACCACGTTCAGAAATAGCAAACGCTCGACGATTCTGATCTGGGATCAGTTTCTCTGAACTTCTGGTCGTGCATACAGTATGTTTAAACGGCGAAATGAACACTGTTCCCTGAACTGTTTTTATATTGTGGGCGGTGCAGTCGTCGCTGTCAGATCTAGTTTCAGCCAATCAAAGCAGGGGTTTCTCGCCGATGTCAAACTGAGGTTGGTTTTGCCCTTTGTACAGTGCAGAATTAGCCTGTGCTCTGTTACCTCTCACAGTACCAGCACAACGAATTAATCATGAACAACACATGGATCCGTGAGTAATATCCAGAATAGTTTTTTTTATAAACAGAAACCAAACTTGATTTTGTTCGTTGTCCTTAAGTTAGCCAACCCGTTAGCAAGCTTGTTAGGCTACTGCTAGCCTGCTGTCAAACTGTTTCTCTCAACTGACACGAGCCTGACTTTAAACGTACTTGATAATTTGCCATGAATAATCAACTTTGGGGAACAAAGACAGCAGTTTAAACTTAACCTATGTCTAATGGAATACATCTAGACAGTATAATATCTTAAAACACTGATTGTTATTGACCAAGCTATGTGTCTGAACGCTAACTGTCTAAATATACCAAAAAAGTGGAAATTATGTCCGAATATTTATGCATATTGCTGTCATGTCTGTGTTCAGTAGGCGTGGTGTGTTCAGGGTAAAGGGCAGTGTCATATCAGTGATTCTGTTAGTAATACTCTTAAAGGGATAGTACATTCAAAAAACCAAAACCAAAATCTGTCATCATTTACTGACCCTCATGTTGTTCTAAACCCGTATGACTTTCTTTACTTTGTGAAACACAAAATATGATGTTAGGCTGAATGATAGCCTCAGTCACCATTCACTTTCATTGCATCCTTTTTCCATACAATGAAAGTGAATGGTGACTGAGACTGAACATTCTGCATTACATCTCCTTTTGTGTGTCACGTAAGAAGGAAAGTCATATTGGTTTGGAACAACATGAGTTTGTATAAATGATGACAGAATTTTCATTTTTGGATGAACTATCCCTTTAATACAGCATCAGTATTCTGCTATTGAGGACTCTTGCACCGAAACTTGTAAGCTTCTCGAGATACTGTACATTTCTGTTAGGACACTGTGTCTTGTAATACAAGTAGGAGACTGTCAAATGTTTGACCATGGTTGTAGTGTTTTCCTCTGGTCTGAAATAATTATTGCAATCTCATGATCGCTATGTTGTTTATTTTTAGACTGAGGTATTGTTAGATTTAAGTGAGAATTTTTCCTGGAATAATGTTGGATCAGTGCTGACCTCTGCCTTACTGGGACAGCTTTTGTCTTCTCCTATCCAAAATTCATGGTCTCATTCTCATCTTCTAGCACCTAGCATGTCCCAGCTCTGACCTCTGACCTAACTGTGATTGAAAACTCCTGCCATCAGTGACCTCCTCATGTGCATCATCTTCTTCAAGTTTGACCCTCGGCCTGCATCCAAAAATGCCTACAGGTAGTTCACCTCTTCTCAGAGCTGGCCTTATGCATTTTATGGCCTTTGTGTTCAATGCAAGAAGGGAAATGAAAAATTCTCGTACACATATGGGAAGGTGTAATCAAAGGGATGGTTCAATCAAAAATGAAAATTCTGTCATCATTTACTCACGAAACCTGTATGGCTTTCATATGAGTTTGAATCAACATAACGTGTGTAAATAATGACAGAATTTTCATTTAAGGTAAACTATCCTTTGTAAACCTCTATTTTTGGGTAAGCTATATTGTTTACTCTATATAAAAAGCCATAAAAGCTGTGAACATGCAGGACAAAGAAAGTGTTTTGGAGAGCCAAGCTGAAGGACTAGGCAACTTGGCCTCTACCACAATTCAGTCTCTAAAGGAGACACCTCTTGGTCAAGATTTGCAGTGTGCCATGAGTCTCTGAGGAGCTGCAGTGAGGCAAGCTGGTCTTTTTTGCACTATTGCCTGGTTATCTGTGGATTCTGTGTATGTAATCAATTTGTTTTCTGGTGTGCTATGTCAACCTTCCCCTTCAATGCAGAGAGGTTACCTCTGTTAATACTGTCAGATTGTAACATGCTATGCTAATCAGGATTATTGCCCTGCAAGCTCTAATTTGATTACCTAATATTGAGTCAGTCACAGCGGTTCAGTGTCACAGATGACTCAGCCCAGGATGTAAAATCTAATCAATGACGTTGTCTTGAAGGGTTTTATTGTGTTACATATGTTCCTCTGATTTAGGTAGGTAGCTCAACCTTGTTTACGAAACCGAAGTGAGATGTAAGGGAGACCAGGAGCAAATACACAATTATTTTTATTATTATTATTATTTCATATTTTACCTTTATAACTCAAAGACGAAAACAAATCTGCCCGCCATCTTTTGGTAAAATAAATATTTAAATGTAACTGTACTATTAATAGATCTATAATGAGAAAACCTTGATCATAATTTCAAATGCAGGGCTCCAGGGCTAATTTAAAATCTAGTCGCCATTGGCGACAGTCGGGTTGTGTGCGTTCATATGCAGTTTCATCAGATATCATCTTGTGAGTTATTGAATACATCTTTACAGTGCTAGTGTGTTCGCGCCGCTTTTCACCCTTTCTGTTGATGATATGAGCTTGCTGGCTGCACGCAGCAACAAACACAGCGCGAGCCATGATGTCCGATTCATGAACAAATGACTCTTTTGAACCGGGTCTTTATAATGAATCACCATACAAGAGCTCACTTGAACTCAGGAGCTCAGGTTAGCAGTTTGAGTTCGAGTCATTTTCTCAGCAAATCAGCCATCAGTGAGATCACAACTGGGAGCGCAAACATTTCAAAATTGTTTTCCCATGTGTATTTCGGGCTTGTTAGTCATTTTATTAGTCTGGAACCCTGAAATGTAAGATAGATTTCCAGAAGTTTACGTCTGTCATTCATGTTTTAACCATCAACCTAGAAATAACATAGATACATCCGGAAAGTATTCACAGCGCTTCACTTTTTCCACATTTTGTTATGTTACAGCCTTATTCCAAAATTGATTAAATTCATTATTTTCCTCAAAATTTTACAAACAATACCCCATAATGACAACGTGAAAGAAGTTTGTTTGAAATCTTTGCAAACTTATTAAAAAAAAATATATATATATATATATATATATATATATATATATATATATATATATTTTATTTATTTATTTATTTTAAATCACATGTACATAAGTATTCACAGCCTTTGCTCAATATTGAAGCACCTTTGGCACCAATTACAGCCTCAAGTCTTTTTGAGTATGATGCTACAAGCTTGGCACACCTATTTTTGGGCAGTTTCTTCCATTCTTCTTTGCAGGACCTCTCAAGCTCCATCAGGTTGGATGGGGAGCATCGGTGCACAGCCATTTTCAGATCTCTTCAGAGATGTTCAATCGGGTTCAAGTCTGGGCTCTGGCTGGGCCACTCAAGGACATTCACAGAGTTGTCCCGAAGCCACTCCTTTGTTATCTTGGCTGTGTGCTTAGGGTCGTTGTCCTGTTGGAAGATAAACCTACGCCCCAGTCTGAGGTCCAGAGCGCTCTGGAGCAGGTTTTCATCAAGGATGTCTCTGTACATTGCTGCATTCATCTTTCCCTCGATCCTGACTAGTCTCCCAGTTCCTGCCGCTGAAAAACATCCCCACAGTATGATGCTGCCACCACCATGCTTCACTGTAGGATAGTATTGGCCAGGTGATGAGCGGTGCCTGGTTTCCTCCAGACATGATGCTTGCCATTCAGGCCAAAAAGTTCAATCTTTGTTTCATCAGACCAGAGAATTGTTTCTCATGGTCTGAGAGTCCTTCAGGTGCCTTTTGGCAAACTCCAGGCGGGCTGTCGTATGCCTTTTACTGAGGCGTGGCTTCCGTCTGGCCACTCTACCATACAGGCCTGATTGGTGGAGTGCTGCAGAGATGGTTGTTCTTCTGGAAGGTTCTCCTCTCTCCACAGAGAAACGCTGGAGCTCTGTCAGAGTGACCATCAGGTTCTTGGCCTCCTCCCTGACTAAGGCCCTTCTCCCCCGATCACTCAGTTTGGCCAGGCGGCCAGCTCTAGGAAGAGTCCTGGTTTTTCCAGACTTCTTCCGTTTACGGATGATGGAGGCCACTGTGCTCATTGGGACCTCCAATGCTGCAGAAATTTTTCTGTACCCTTCCCCAAATTTGTGCCTCGATACAAGCCTGTCTCGGAGGTCTACAGACAATTCCTTGGACTTCATGGCTTGGTTTGTGCTCTGACATGCACTGTTAACTGTGGGACCTTATATAGACAGGTGTGTGCCTTTCCAAATCATGTCTAATCAACTGAATTTACCACAGGTGGACACCAATCAAGTTATAGAAACATCTCAAGGATGATCAGTGGAAACAGGATGCACCTGAGCTCAATTTTGAGTGTCATGGCAAAGGCTGTGAATACTTATGTACTTGTGTTTTTTTTTATTTTTAATAAATTTGCAAAGATTTCAAACAAACTTCTTTCACGTTGTCATTATGGGGTATTGTTTGTAGAATTTTGAGGAAAATAATGAATTTAATCGAATAAGGCTGTAACAACAAAATGTGGAAAAAGTGAAGCACTGTGAATACTTTCCGGATGCACTGTGTAATGTTAAATTCAAACTAAGGCATAATAACTTTAGACAGCAGAAGAAAAATATTAGACATCATAAAATACGTTTTAGTATGCTTTTAACAAAGTGAAACAATCGCACTCCTTTTTCACAGACAGAGGAACTTTACTGAGCATCTATAACTGTCATCACAGTGTTTCCCCTGTATGCATTCTGGAGCGGCGCACCACCGCTGCTGAATTATGAGTGCCGCAATTAAATTTCACATCTTTCTTTTAATATTTTTGACGCAACGTAATGCTTGCTAGCCCCAGTCAGCTGTGCGCTTTCTACACTGCGAAAGAGACCCCATCACGAATACACACACAAACTCACAGTGACATCATCGTGTAACACAGCATGATGTGGTGTGTGATAGGAGTGGTGGTGGTGTAGTGGACTGAAGCACTAAACTAGTAAGCAGAAAGTTGTTGGTTCAAACCCCACAGCCACCAACATTGTGTCCTTGAGCAAGGCACTTAATTCCAGGTTGCTCCAGGGGGATTGTCCCTGTAATAAGGGCACTGTAAGTCACTTTGGATAAAAGCATCTGCCAAATGCATAAATGTAAATGTAAACACACTTCATGTGGCCTGCGAGCTCATTTCTGAAACGAAGTATGGCAGATGATCGGAACGTCTCTCTGACCAATCAGTTAGCGCTTTCCTCATAAATATTAATAAGCCTTCCCCTGTAAAATTAACCTTATGTTTTGAAGCGCATTTTGCTAGCTTCTGAAGCGGAATGGCAGCGGCTCAATGAATAGAGCAGAGCAAGCGCAGAGGTGCATTAACTCACGGAGAGCGCAGATCATAACTATGCTATACAGTACCCGGATCAATAATCAACACAGCAGAATAGAAAGAACTGTGCAAGCACAGGGCAGATGCGTTTACTCGCGGGCTGGTCTCAGTCTCAACCACACAGCACAGACTATTTTAAATGTGCTTGTGAACCAGTGAGATGCGCGACTGGGAATGTGAAACTCGTTTGAATGCAGCACAGAATTGTCTGTTGCAAAACTCCAAATATCTCCATGATGAAACTAGTTTAAAACAAACATTCTAAACTACACTGACAAAGAAAACAGGAGAAAACATCAATTAGAAGGCTTTTCAATTCTCAGATCACAACGCTTACAAACATTTCCCATGGATTTACAGTAGTAACACTAACTGTATTGACTATGGTATTTGTGGCAGATAAGGTTTCTAAATGTATTTAGACTGCTGTTTTTCATGACAAAAATGGCATAGTTCTTTACATAGAAACCACAGTTACTAACCATGTTAGTGAGGAGCCATGCATGGTTTTACCCATGGTTACCATGGTCTTATTACAAATATCGTTGTTAAAACTATGGATACTATGAAAAACTATGATACATTTTCATAATTATTATGGACCAAGCTATCAGTTTTTTACCTGTGTAAAATCTGTTTTCTTGTAATGCTCTCTGATTGTGGGAAAATGTAGGTGGTTTTGTTTGCCTTCAGAAATGTCAAGAGATGACTAGTTCAATCAGTAGGAGCCTGATGAAGGGAATCTGTAAATGAGACCCAACTTACTGTCATAATATTTCAATTTTTAAAAATTAGGTGTTCATTTTTCCCCCACAGATGTTGCTGTTGTTAGTATTATAATTTACATCTTGGAATTTCTGACTTGACATCTGCATCCCAACCTCAAAACCAATGATACAGGCATACTGTCAAAATATTATTGGTAATTGCATGGGTGCTACCAAAGCAGGTGCTGGTGCCACAATTTCAACCAGCCCTTTGAGGGCACAAATAAACCCTCATGTGGCCCAGGCTAAAATTGAGTTTGACACCCCTGTTTTAAGCTATTCCACCACCGACACACATTAATACGGATCCGGTGTTGCAGGCTTGTGGACGCACGTACAACAGCACCGCTGCTGAAAAAAATCCTAAAGGTCATCATTCTGACTCATTTGTGATTGAAGAGATTTAGTTTTGAAATTGCCCCTGTTACATTGCCCCCTAGTCTCCCTATACTGTATTTAAAATCAGGCAAATGTGTAAATAATACTACAGAATAAAAAGAGATTTAGATTGTATTTCTGCTGTAACCTAGCAACGTTGCAACCATACTGTATATAGACCACAACTTTAATGTCAAATCATTAGAACAGACCTTTTCAGCATATTTTACAAACAGAGGCTACAATTTACAATTTGAAAACACCACTGTATCATTAACCTTTCATGCTCTATGATTCACCCGGTCAAGACAGTTGCATTAATCTAGCTTTAAAACCAAAATGCCCTCTGGTTTAATGAGGGTTTCTTCCTCAGCACCCTGAAGAATTATTCCAAAGTTCATTACAGTTCAAACTGACCAGACACACCCACCACACGCATTTGGTGGAAATAAACGCCTCTTTTTGGAACCATTTGATCTTCATCATGTTAATCTCTAACCTCTAAAATCCCTTTGAGAGAACACAGGCAGGAGGTCCTTGTAAGGTTACTTCTAAAAGGCTATGACAGCTTTAATGTCACTAAAAAGGATCTATGAAGTGCCAGTATTTTATCTTTGGGACTGATGGAACATGTTAGAGAGGCTTAAACCTTTTGAAATATAGGTCATTCTCAAGATTAACCTGTAGATCTAGATAAAACTTGGATGAAACCACTCATAAATTCTGTGCTGCTGTTGGAGACATTAGCTTTTTCACTGTCGGGTTGTTTAAACAACCAAGCTTGTCACCAGAGATGTCTCTTAGCAACTCAATTGATAAACAATGCTGCTACACTAGCATTTATGCTACAGGGGTGTACGATCATCAAAAACGATCATGTAAACCTGTCTCTGCAAACGTTTGTTAAACAAGCTTTAATATCTTGTAATGTAGGAACTGTGACTCATTGATCGATATCATTTAATAAAAGTGAATGTTTATCACTAATATTGTACATCTTTCTGGGTGCCGACATGTTTGTGTGACATCACGCACCTGCTTCTCTGCGAAAAAAAATAGCGGGCACATTACAAATCCGTTAAGACACAATGGACAAAGCGGTGCCCAAAGGAAGAACTTTCCATGGTTCGAGATCATGGACAGTGTGCTGGGACATCATCCCGCTGTTAGTGGAGAGACTACTCGGGACACCATGGCAGTAAAGTCAGTGATTTGTCACTGCTAACTTATCTTGCTAGCTAGCTAACATTTACATACAAGATAAACTTGATATACTAGATAACATGCATATTTGGTTTGGTTGGGAAATGGGAGGGGTGTGCGACGTTTGCACTAGGGCGGCATATTAAGGGCGGGTTTTAGGGCAGCTGTGCTTTTGGTCCAATGGTGGGAATGCAGAGCGATTTCGGTCTCGAAGCTTGAGGTCTGAGGCCATTGACCCCGGCTGACCAGTTTATGGCCCTGGCTCGCACTGGCCCGATAGTGGAAAAACGACTATTGATTCAATTAAATCCTTTCCATTGCAAAAGTCCTGTTCTTGATGCCTGTATCTTAGCAGTGCCATGGTGCTCATTTCTCTTTCTTTATTGCGGTGGACATGAAACATTACTGTGTAAGATATGAGAAAAGGTATGTGACACAGACTTTTTTCCATATGTCACATGATTATCATGTGTAGATCACACTCAACCTGCAGCCTCAGCACTTACATGCGATGGACATAGACGTAGACCAGACACTGAAATTGAGAAGTACGGGATTGTATGTGTGTGTTCTAGATTAAGAAAGAAAGGTCAGAGTATGTCTGAGTTTGCATGCCTAAGGCAATGTGATTTATGTATAGTTGGAAGACATTAAAATGCTAACTGATATTTGTAGAGTGCTTGTTAAACTCTTTAAAGATTAATGGCAAATGCAAAATTAGATATAGCAGTGATAAAGGCTTAAATATACTAACTTGGCATTTAAGTTTGTATAGTTTGTGGATCATTCAGAATCATAGCAACCTTTCAAGGTGATGTGTATCATTTTTATGTTTAAATACTGTATCCAATTCTAATTTAAACTGTAGAGACAACTGTCTTGCATTGGTTGACTTCCTGAAGAATGGTAACATTGTGGCGCTATCAAAACATTGCTTTGTTTGTTTGAGTGGTCCAACATATTTGGGGACAATCATGGTTCCTGCAATTGTATTTAATGTCACTATTTGCACAGAAATTATGCACTTAACATCCAAGATGCACACTTGACTTCTTTTCAACTCTTTTTGTGTCCAGTCATCTTTTGCCATTTTTCTCTTTCAATGAGAATGAATATCTCTCTATTTGGGCTAACAAAGAAGGTGAAAACCTTGCCCAAGGTCTGGTGTAATTGACATTGTCAGCCGGTAAGTTGTTTTCAGATGGAGAGGAGCTTTTCTGCTTTGCAAGCTCTCTTCATTTTAGAGCAGTGCACATATTCCTGGGGTGCATCAACCATTGCAGATCAATCTGTGAAGCCCCCAGGATATCGCATCACTCTCTGTCTCTCCACAACTCTTCCACTGTCAGTCCGTCCGGTTCCGCAGGATGGAAATGCAGCGGACTTGTGACTCTTCATGCTGTTGTTAAGCAGTTAGTGCAAATTTTGCCTTTGTTACAAATGAGGTTGGCAAAAAATGGAATGAAAAATGGAGTTTGTTTTTATTACTGTTTAATTCATTAAGCATGTGTGTCTGTGTGGAAAACCTGGGCATTTCTGGAAAAGTCATGGAAATGTATACAATCTAAAAATGTTAATGTTTAATTAATAATATACATTATTCTGATTATGCTCTGCATTGTTTTGGAAAATATTGCTGTTGTGTAGAGTACAACTTGCTTGCAAGCCTTAGTGATGTCTGATTTGTAGGGGTGTTATGGTTTATTGGAATGATACATTGCGGTTAAAAAATGTGACAGTGGGCATCGTGGAGATGGGACTTTTTTATATATAGGCCTTTATTTAAAAAAAATAATTTTAGCATCTGTTCTGTCCAAGGCTGTAACCATGTCTTGAACATTGGGGAGGACCAAACCATTTTGGGGGTGGGGGGTCACGGGTGTTGAGGTCACAAATATAATGGTCCTCTTTGGTCCTTTAATATAATAAAGGTGCTGAATGCAATACATTTCTGAATAAAGGCTTGAAATGCAATAAAGGCCTGAAATTGTATAATTTTTGGTTTTAAAAGATACATGTACTGTATTTTTAAAGTTCACACAGTACATGATAAACACTGTGTCTGTGTTGCTAGCAATTTGCCTGTTTCAGTCATCTTTTCTTTCTTTTTTGTGCTGTCTCAAAGAAAAGATGAATATAATCTGAATTACTTTTCATCACTGATGTATCTGTAAAATGACATGACTGTGTCAGCTGGCTAGCAAAAAGAAAATACACAAAATTATTTACTGCCCTCAAGTTGTCCCTCATTGTTTTTATCTCCCAGTGCACTCTAAATTTTTTTGGGTTATTTTTTAACCCAGAATGTTGGGTTGAGTCTGCTGGGTCATTTTGTTGGGTTATTTTCACAGTGTTGGGTAGGTTTTAACCTAACTTTGCTGGGTTAATGGCCGGGTCATGGTCACTGACAGTAAAATTCACCACAGCCAACCCAAGCTGATGGGTCAAAATAACCCACTGCTGGTTTATCTGTGCCAGACTGAATAAAACCAGTTTTTCAACTATCATTTTTGCCTCCTGTCCTGAGAAAACGTCCTGAGGTGAATCTTCCTCAATTAAGATTCACATTCACTTGTATTCCTATCAGTCATCATTACTGTAGAGACAGGAAAAACTTCTGTTGTCTCACTTGATCATTTTTTTTTTTTTATCATTGTTTTTTTAAAAGTACTTATTTGTATTACAACATCAATGTTGATGTTGCCAAGCTAGTTTGGCAGCTAATTTATTTCATATCTGTTAAGGTCGCTGGCTTTGCACAAATGAGAGAGTGACACGACCATGTCAAGCGGGTGGCGCGACAACAGCTGACGCATCGCGATGAAAGGTCACTCACATCATAATCAATGAAGCTCTGTTAACGGCTGCTTCAACGATGATGAGAGTGATCGAGTATGCTTCGCGTCATGGCTGCAGTCGTGTCACCCGTCTGACAGGATGTGAAACTTCAGTGTCCAACAGAGACTCAAGGTAAAGCTCTTTTTCTTCAACATCACTTTGTAAATGTGAATATTGTAATATTGAACTGGAAGAGACAGTCATACTGATACCAGATATACTGATATGGAGTGGTGGTGGCGTAGTGGGCTAAAGCACATAACTGGTAATCAGGTTGCTGGTTAGATCCCCAAAGCCACCGCCATTGTGTCCTTGTGCAAGGCACTTAACTCCAGGTTGCTCCGGGGGTATTGTCCCTGTAATAATACACTGTAAGTCGCTTTGGATAAAAGCGTCTGCCAAATGCATAAATGTAAATGTAATACCAGTTGTCTTTCCACAGGTACCAGTGCACTGAGGTTGCTCCTTTTGCTTCTGCCACCTCCTAAAATATCTAACTGTTTTTCCTTAAATGGAAAGTTCACCCAAAAATGTACCTTCTCTCATCATTAAGGCCGTGTGTCCACCAAAGCATTTTTTGCTGCTGAAAATGCCAGGTGCTCTTCTACTTCCGGTTTAGCATCCGCCATGTGAGGTCGCATAAGTTGGGAGCTCCGCAAATCAGCTTTTAAATTTTGTTTTAACACTTGATACAGCGTTCTTTTTACTCCTCGTGTATTTGTTGGACACTTCTAACAAATATTGTAATTCTTATTTGAGTTCCAACGATGTCTTCAAAAGCCCAACGACAAACGAAGGTCGATTCGGCTGTTGCCAGCGGCTCATCTCTGGAAACGGCTAAGTGTGATGAACTTTCCTCGCCTGAGGGTGTTGCGATTATGGCTGCCATCGGCAGGCTTGAAAGTGGAATCCACTTAATATTTGATGTGCACGTCGCTGAAATTCGATGTGAAATATCTCTGGTACAAGAAGAAATGGACAACACATTTTCAACTTTGTAAGAAGATCTCAAAACCCAGAGTGAGCGCTTAACTAGCCTAGAGACCGCTACCTCAGAATGGACGACCAGTCTTCACTCGCTCGAGCCTACGGTTGATTCTCTTCAGAAAGAGATCGCTTCACTGCAAGCTAAGTCCATCGATTTAGAGTGTCGTTTCCGCAGATCTAATCTTCACCTAGTGGGAGTTCCGGAAGGTTTGGAGGGCCATCAACCAACAAAGTTTGTGGCAGATGCTTTAGCGGAAATATTTGATCTGCCCGAACCTCCACTCCTTGCTCGCGCTCATCGCACACTTGCACCGAAGCCTGCAGAGGGTAGCTGTCCGCAAGCCTTCGTTATTTGTTTTCATCGCTACGATGTTAAGGAGGATATTTGGGGAAAAGCGAGCCAGGGTGGGCAGCTTAAGTTCAGAGACAAAACTGTGTTCGTCTTCCCAGACTTTCCGCCTGAGATTGCCAAGAAGCGGGCCGCCTACTATGAGGTGAAACGTTTACTGAGGTCCATGCCAGATGTTAAGTATGGTCTAAAGGGTCTCACCGGCTTCAGAATCACAAAGAATGGCACTGAACACAAATTTGATACTCCGGCCGTGGCAATGACTTTTGTGAAACAACACCTACTACCTGCTTGAATAGGCACAAATTACTGAAACTTAATGTCTCATTCTCTCTCTTCCAGAGACTATTGAAAGCACTTTTCTTAACTAAGTGGTTTAATATGTTTAGATTTGTTTTTTTAAATAAAATAATTTATATTAATATTTGTTTATTTGTATTAGATTGCATTCGCTGTATTTGTTATTTGTTTGCGGAGATGCGTCCGAGGTAAGAAACACAATATCTCACACGCACATTGGGGTTTTTCCTCAGGGTAGCGTACACTCTAGTTGGGGGAGTGTTAGCTTAGGTCAAGAGCGCGGGGTGGGGAGTGGCAGTGAGGGCGGGGGGTGGGTCTTCGCGCTAGGGTTCTTGAAGTGTGTTAATATGTTCTTATTTTTTTGTTTATCTCAAGAGCACAAGATTGGGCCATTGCTCTTTTTTATTTTTTACATGCTTTTTTGTATTTACTGTTCCTTGTATAACTACTTGGGTTTCACTTTTCTTTTTTCTTTTTCTTCTTTTTCTTTAAATTATGGGTGGTAGGGCTAATGAAGATGGGTTGGTGAGATGGGTTAGCTGGATCTGTAAAGGTCTGAATAATCCAGTTAAGCGTAATACGGTTCTGATCCATCTTAAAAAACTGAAAGCCAATTTTGTGTTTCTTCAAGAAAATCATCTCTGTTCTTCTGACCATTTTAGTTGAAAAAAGACTGGGTGGGGCAAGTTTATCATTCACATTTTCAGTTCAAGTCTAGGGGTTGTGGCATTTTAGTACATAAATCTACTCCGTTTGTGGTATCACAATTTATTGCAGATCATAAGTGCAGATATGTCATTGTAACAGGAACTTTGTTTTTAACCACTCTAATTCTTGCTAATGTCTATGCTCCTGATTATGATGATGTTGCCTTTATTACCTCTTTTTTAATTATGTATACTTGACCTTCATTCTCATTCATTAATTCTGGGTGGAGATTTTAACTGTGATATGTCCACGACTTGATAGGTCCTCAAAAAAAGCTTCTATTTCAAAATGTGCAGATTATTCAATCTTTCCTACATAACTATGGTATTTGTGATGCGTTTCGTTTTTTAAACCCCTCGACAAGGAAATATTCATTTTTTTCTCAAGTACATCAGTCCTACTCGCGAATTGATAATTTTTTCTAGATAACAAACTTCTTCCTTATCTTCAGGATTGCTCATATGAAAGCATAGTAGTATCAGATCATGCACTAGTTGTTCTTGAACTTAGCTTTCCAAAAGCACCTCCAAAGCAGCATCAATGGTCTGCTCTTTTAAGTGACAGAGAATTTGTAAAATGTATCTCTTCAAATATATCTACTTTTCTTGAACTTAATAGTACTCAAAGTATGGCTTATTCTACCATTTGGGAGACTTTAAAAATGTTATCTGCACGGCTTAATAATTTCATATTCGTCTTATAAAAATAAAGAGCGAAAGAGGCAACTAGATAAATTATCTAGTTGTATAACAGCTATTGATGTTCAGTACTCACTGAATCCCTCACCCAACCTCTATAAAGAACGTCAGATTTTGCAGACAATATATGATCTGTTATTGATTGATGAGGCTAAGAATTAGTTTTTACGTGCTCAACATAGGGTCTACGAGTTTGGTGATAAAACAGGTAAATTGTTAGCTTATCATATTCGCAAATCGCAGACGTCACGTTTGATACCCCAACTTAGTTTATCTTCGGGAATTATTACCACTGACTATAAAGAAATAAACTCTGAAGGTCCTGACGGTTTCCCGTCCGATTTTTATAAAGCATTTTATAAATTATTATGCCCAGTATTGCTTTTGGTTTTTTTAGAGAGCCTCCAAAATTCTAAATTACCCCCAAACTTTTATCAAGCTACTATCTCATTAATTCTCAAGAACGATAACACCCCCCCCCCCAATGCATGTATATGCATTGAATGCAGTTCTTATCATCCCATATCGTTTTTAAATTGTGACTACAAGATACTAGCTAAAATATTATCTATTTTATCTTTTTAATTTGTATTCTCCTCATTCTATTAACGCTGAAATTGTGGTCTCACTAGATGCTGAGAAAGCATTTGACCGCATCAAGTGGAACTATCTTATAAATGTTTTGGTTTGGATTTGGTCTAAAATTAATTTCTTGGATAAAGCTCCTTTATGCCACTCCCACAGCATCTGTACGCTCAAACAATATTATTTCAGATCCTTTCTCACTATATCGGGGCACAAGGCAGGGGTGCCCCATTTCCCCGCTTTTATTTGCTATTGCTATTGAACCCCTTGCAATTGCACTACGTGCTGGCTCAGAGGTGCAGGGTATTTTCCGTGCTGGTCTAGAACAAAATGTTTCTTTATATGCTGAATTTATTTTATTTATATCCAACCCCCTAGTCTCAATTCCTCGAGTACTTTTAATGTTGGACTCATTTAGTACTTTTTCGGGTTATAAGTTGAATTTTTCTAAGAGCGAATTGTTTCCAGTGAATTCTGCTGCATTAATTATCTCATATTCAAATTTCCAATTCAGAGTTGTCAATTACCAATTTAGGTACCTGGGTGTCCAAGTGACATGTAGACATGCTGACTTATTTAAAGCCAATTTTAGCCCTTTACTTGATCTCACAAAATCTTTGTTTTTATCATGGAAACCCCTTCCTCTCTCGCTGATAGGAAGGGTAAATACAGTTCAAATGAACATTCTTCCCAAATTTTTATATTTATTTCAATGTTTACCCATATTTATTCCTAAGTCATTTTTCTCCTGTCTGGAAAAAACTCTCTCTTCATTTATTTGGAATAACAAACCAAGGCGAATAAGTATAAAACATCTTGTTAAGCCAAAGGAGGTGGGAGGTTTGGCTTTACCTAATTTTCAAACTTACGACTGGGCAGCCAACTTCAGAAACGTATTGTACTGGGTACAACATGATTTGCAATCGTGTAAACATCTTTGGGTGCAAATAGAGGCTGTATGTTGATCCCCAGTCACATTAACATCTTTGCTCTGTTCTTCTATCCCTCCTACACATAGTATTTTGATTAAGAATCCAATTGTTAAACATTCTCTGAGGATTTGGACTCAGTTACGCAGAGCTTTAGGGCTTAAATGTCTTTCTTCAGCTGCACCCATTGCCAGTAATGTTTCCTTTCCACCTTCGCTTTTTGACGGGGCTTTCAATATTTGGAAGTCACAAGGTCTAATTATGATTGATCAGTTATTTATAGACAACAATTTTGCTTCGTTTGACCAACTTAAAGAAAAATGTTCTTTGTCTAATTCACATTTATTCCGGTATTTTCAAGCTCAGAGCTTTGCCCGTAAACATTTCCCGGAGTTCCCCTCCGCCCCTCCTAGTGGTGTCCTGGAGTGTATTTTAAATCAGCATAATTGTATAAGAGGTTCCATTTTCAAGGATTTATAGTATAATTAATAACAAACAAACCCCATCTAATAGGTTATTAAAATCTCTCTGGAAGGATGACGTAGGTATTATGTTAGAAAATGAAACTTGGAATACTGTCTTAAAAAGGATACATTCTTCTTCAGTTAGCGCTAGGCATAGGCTAATTCAATTTAAGATAGTTCATCGTATTCATTGGTCTAAGGTGCAACTCTGATTCCTGATTTGGACCCCACCTGTCCACGCTTTGTTGTGGAACCAGCCTCTCTGTTTCATTCGTTTTGGTCCTGTCCTAAGTTATTAAGATTTTGGGGGAGAATTTTTAGTTGTTTCTCAGACATTTTTACCACAGTAATAGACCCTAACCCTTTGACAGCATTATTTTGGGTTCTTCCAGAAAATGTTAAACTGACAACCTTAAAGACTGATAATGTTGCACTTTGCACATTGTTGGCTAGACGACTTATACTAATTAATTGGAAGCTGCCATCTCCACTAACCTACCGTCATTGGGTTTTTGACCTACTTTTTGCCCTCAAACTTGAGAAGATCAAATTTGGAGTCAGAATGATACCCGATCTTTTTATAAAATCTTGGAGCCCATTTTTAGATTACTTTAAGGAGACAGGCTCTTTTTTTTATTTATTTTTTTTTATTTGGATGTTTATATATGTATATGCATATTTTATTGTGATTATATGTTCATATGTATGTGGGCACTTATTATGCTTGTTTATTTTTTACTCTTGTTTTCCACTCTCTTAATTCTGTAACAATTTGAAGTTTGTATTAAAGGGAAAGAGAAAAAATAAATTAAAAAGGTGCACTCAGTAACTTTTTTTTTTGTGTCATCTTGGACTTACGCTGACACCTAGCTGTGTGGATGGAGCATCATTTAATAAATTGTTTTCAGTTTCAGATGCCATTGTAGAAATTAGTATTCACCGTCAGTCATGATTCCTTAAATAAATGAGTGAAAGTGTCAAAAGAAAAAAAAAGAAATGAAAATGCCAGGCGCTCTTCTGAAAATGCCTAGATGGGAGCGCTTGAGAGCGCTTAGGAGGCGCAGCGTTTTTTCAGCTGAGACGCTTTGGTTGCTATGGTATGGAATATCCATGGAAGTAATGTGTTGCAAGTACCTTATTTCACAGATAGTTTGTGTTATTATCAACAAATACTGAATGTAAAAATGTCGGCACAAGGTAGAGTACTTGCTCTGGCCCTTGCTCTGGATGAAGGGAAGGCTGAAGCATTATTTTTCTGTGATTAACATTTTATTATTGATTCATATATTAAACAAAGAACAGCAAAACATATACAAACAGAATCAATACTTAACCCCCACTAACATTTTTTTAAAATCCTAGCACACACTCCCTTCTCTAATACCAAGTTTAAATCTTTCCCCCATAATCTTTTGATAGAAGTTAAAGCTCCGTCCCCCAGACTCTGAATTATTAGGGAGTAATACACAGACGCCTCATGACCTTTTCCAAAAGCAGTAATCACAACTCCCAGAGTATCTGCCGCTTTAGGGGGGTGTATGCTACTCCCAAAAATAGTACAGAGCAGCTGGTGCAGCTGTAAATACCTAAAAAACTGAGATCTGGGAATCCTAAAATGTTGAACCATATTTTAAAAAGATCTCAACACTCCACTCTCATATAGGTCACCAAGCATATTAACCTCCCTCAAAATCCACTCTGACCAGCAGAAGGGGACTTATTAATACGTAATTTTGGGTTCAGCCATATGCTCGAGGCAGCATTTAAATAAATGTCCGAATTAAACACTCTGGACACTTTTGTCCATACCGAGTGCAAATGCGAGATAGCGGGGTGTGATTTAACTTCTCCAGTTAGTTTAATAGAAAGGCTTTGCAATGGCAAAATAGGGGCAAGAACTTCCTGTTCAATACAAAACCAGGGAGGGGCTCTCTCAGGTGGAAGCGACCATTGAGCCAAATGTCTGAGACCGAATGCATAGTAATAAAACAAAATCTTGTGTAGGCCTAGCCCACCTTTGTCAATCGCCTATGTAACTTATTGAAATATAATCTGGGACGCTTACCATTCCAAACAAAGGACTTCGCTATGCTATCAAATTGCTTGAAATAAGAGAGGGGGACATCTGCAGGGAGAGACTAGCAGATATTTGAATTTGGAATGCAATTCATTTTAATAACATTAACCTTCCCAATCATCGATAAATGTAATGAAGCCCACCTGCCCACTTCGCTCGAAAACCTTTTTATTAAGGGGTCAAAATTAACTAAATCGCACAAATTTGCTGGGAATAAAATGCCCAAATATTTAATGCCCTGTTTAGGCCACTGGAAGGCACCCAGTTGAAAAGCCGTTACTGGGCAGTACGCTGTCAGAGCCAAAGCTTCAGATTTAGACCAATTGACTCTGTATCCTGAGAACTTAAAAAAGGAATTAATAATTCTGTGGAGGTTACACGCTAGATCTCCGCTGTAATGCACTCAACAAGCCATGTGATAAGATGCGCAGATTGACGGTCTCAGATGCGGAGGCAACTGAGATTCATCCTCCACCACCTGGATTGAGGCAAGTCACTACGCCACCACGAGCACCTAAGAGCGCATTGGGAATTGCCATGCCAAATTGGGGAAAAAGGGGAGAAAATCCCTCCCACCAAAAATAAAATAAAAAATAATTCTGTGAAGGCAAGGCATAGATCTAGTGGGATTTCTTGAAGAAACACTATATAATATTTCTTACGTTTAAGAAAAGAAATAACCTTCCTTCTTTTTATTGAGTGCCCCAACCCATTCACATTTCACGTGGAGAGCGACAATCCACTCATATTAACATTTGACATTTTGACATATTAGAAAAAATAGATTGTGTGTATAAAAAAAAAAATAATTATAAAGACTACATTCCAACAGTGGTGCAACAATCAAACCCCAAACCTCCCCCCAAGCAAAAAAAGAAAAACGTGCGCATTAACACCGCGCACGACAGCGCCAACCGGCGTCCATCCCTCAAAACTCAAACAGTCCGTGTACGCCTACGAGAGCCCCTGCGACAACTTTGCCATCGGATTGTTCAAGTCCAGTGTTTCTATACAAATTTGTGAGACAGAATTACATAACAGAAGAAAATCTATTAAACAAACTCCAGCCAATAGGCGGGATTAACACAAAGAACGTGTGGATTCATCCACATAACTGTCCCAAAGGAGTGTTACTATACAAAAAAAACTCCAGCCGCTAGGCGGAACCAGCACAAAAAAGAAACAAAAAAAAGGTGCCCAGATTCCTCGGATGGTCAAGTGAATGTTCAGTGAGTCAGGCCAACTCGGCTCCAATGTGAGAATCACACAATGACTTACTCCATTGACTTTATGAAGGACAATGTTTGTTGGGGACAAGTTGACTGCAGTCATCCTTAGCATCTATTCTCAATTTGGCCTGGAACATCAGTGCAGAAGTGACCTTCCGTTGATGTAAGAGTTTCTTACATTCCTTAAATCTATCGCATTTCTCTCTTGTCGAATTCGCAAAGTCTGGGAACAAGAAAATGTTGTGGTTCTTCCAAGAAAGCCTTCCTTTTCTTCTCGTGTAACACAAGATCTTTATCGGATGATCTCAGAAATTTGGCCAGAATTGATCGCGGCCTGTCTCCCTCAGCGGATTGCCGGGCCGCAACTCTGTGAGCTCCCTCGATTTCCAGCTTATGGCCTGTTATGTCGAGCAGATTTGGTAAGAGCCCATCCAGAAATTCCACCATATTCTGACCCTCTGCTCACTCAGGAATTCCAACAATTTGGACGTTGTTCCGCTGACTACGGTTTTCCATATCCCCCAACTTTTCCCAGATAGTCTCCGATGACTCCAGATAATCAATCCGTTTCTCAACATCCACCACTCTTGTAACCACATCAGTGAATTTTGTCTTCATGGCAGTGATCGATCGATGTATTGCAGCAAGATCCTCCAAGTCAGCAACGACCTTCGCCAGCATTGCCGACATGTTCAGCAATTCACGCCTAATCTCTTTCACCTCCGGAGGGGCATCAGCTTGTAAGTGTCTTTTAATGTCTCCAGAGCCTGAGGATTTTGAATTCTTTGACATGTTGTCTTCCTAGAACAGTTATGGATCAGGGTGTATCAAATCTCACAGGTTTATATCATTAAAAGTATCAAAACTAGCAAAGTGCGCAGAGCTCGTCGTTCACACATCTGAACCTCGCATGGCGTCATGTGACTCATCAGGCTGAAACATTTTTTTCATATAAATATTATGGTAGTCGGGGAATGTCATCTGGTACAGACATGAATACTCAGAGACCAGCAAGTCGTTTGTCAGTCCATTGTCGTTGTACAAGTAGGATGTGACGGTTGGTCGGTGTGGTATTTGTCCCGCCCCTCCTCCACTGCGATTGGACAGCTGGGTAAAAAGTGACAGTGATGAGACCTGCGTTTTCCCAAAGATGAACATTTTTCAACTCTCTGTGAACAGAAAAAAATCCCAAGCATGCAGCGCTCAGTGTGGAATAGACGCTCAGCGCCTCGTCACGCTGCTGGCTTTTTTAAATACACGGCGCTCCCATTGCAAACAATTGGAAAAAATACGCTGGCCTCAGGAAAAACGCTTTGGTGGACACACGCCCTTACTCACCTTCATGCCAGTTGTGTATGACTTTCTTTCTTCTGCAAAACACAAAGAAAGATTTTTAAATGAATATCTCAGCTCTGAAGGTCCATACAATGCATGTGAATGGTGCCCAAACTTTGAAGCTCCAAAAAGTTGAAAAAGGTGGCATAAAAGTAAAACATAAGATTCCAGTGGTTTAATCAATATCTTCTGTAATATCTTCTCTAATATCAGTATCTTTGATTACACTTCCTACTGCTTGACACATACGCATAGCCGCTAGATGGTGCTAGGAAGAGTAGTTGAGCTTGAAATCATGATTGCACCTAGAGACTGCAATGGCAAGATGTACAGTGAAAAAGGAGTTACATTTTGTTCTCACCCAAAACCAACTTGGATCACTACAGAAGACATGGATTAAACCACTGGAGTTGTATGGATAACCGTCTTTTTCTGCTTTTTGGAGCTTCAGAGTTCTGGTCACTATTCACTTGCATTGTATGGACCTACAGAGCTGAGATACTCTTCTAAAAATCTTTGTTTGTGTTCTGCAGAAGAAAGAGAGTCATACACATCTGGGATGACATGAGGGTGAGTAAATGATGAGAGAATTTAAATTTTTGGGTGAACTATCCCTTAAAGGAAAAACATTTATATTACGTTTAAGGAGGTGGCAAAAGTAAAAGGAGCAACCTCAGTGCACTGGTACCTGTGGAAAGACAACTGGCATCAGTATGACTGTCTCTTCCAGTTCAATATATGACAATATATTCAAGTTTACAAAGTGATGTCGAAGAAAAAGAGCTTTACCTTGTGTCCCTGTTGGACATTGAATTTTCACATCTTGTCAAACAGGTGACGCCACAACAGCCATGACGTAAAGCAAACTCGATCACTCTCATCATCGTTGAAGCAGCCGTTAACAGAGCTTCATTGATTATAATGTGAGCGACCTCGCATCGCGCCGCGTCACGGCTGCTGTAGTCACGCCACTCGCTTGAAATGGTCGCGTCGCTCTTTCTGGGTGTAGAAAGGCATTGTTTCCATCAGCATTTGAGCAAAGCCAGTGATCTTAACAGATATGTTATAAATAATTTATATAAATAAATTAGCTGCCAAACTAGCTTGGTATTACGTTGATGTTGTAATACAAATAAGTACATTTTAAAAAACAAAAATGATCATGTGAGACAACAAAAGTTGTTCCTGTCTGTACATTAATAACTGATAGGAATACAATTGAATACAAACCTTAATTTTATTGAGGAAGATTCCCCTCAGGACGCTTTCTCAGGACAGGAAGCAAAAATGACAGTTGAAAAACTGGTTTTATCCAGTCCAGTGGGTTATTTTGACCCATCAGCTTCTGTTGGCTGTGGTGAATTTTACTGTCAGTGACAATAACCCAGCCATTAACCCAGCAAAGTTGGGTTAAAAACTACCCAACACTGTGAAAATAACCCAACAAAATGACCCAGCAGACTCAGCCTCAGCATTCTGAGTTAAAAAATAACCCCAGCATGGCTCCAGAAAGCTTGGAATATAGTGCACTTGTCATATGGACTACAGTTATGGTGTCTTTATACTGAACCTATGATAGTGCTTTATAGTATTTGTCCTTTTTGAAGCTTGACAGCTCCTGCTCACTATAAACTGTTATTCTATGGAATAGAGCTGCTTAAAATATCTATTTTTATGTTCCAAAAAAACACCCAGCATATGGGTTTTGAACAACATAAGGGTGAGTAAATGAGTGAGTAAAAATACATCTTACATTTTTTGGTGAACTACTCCGTTAACTGGTGGCTCATTTTTTGAGCACAAACCTGACAAGACATTCTCGATTAAGAGTAGACTCTTAGGAGATGCTGTACAAAATTCAGAATTAATTAAAGACATAAAGAAATTATTTAGAAAATCTTAAATTGATTTTAAATTATTACCTAATAATATTTGCATTAAGAATATATGACACTGTCCTTGCCAAAACCTAAAAGCACAATAGAAGTCACAAGTTACAGGTCTTACCATTTTCTAGTTCTAATCTGAGGGTGACAATAATGCTCTACTTTGTGTTTTTTTATTTTATAGATAATTTTCTTAGACAATGTCAAGAGAATTTTCCAAAAACCTGCCAGATTACCTCATTCATTCAATTCCTCTACAATATACACACATTCGCTCTTTGTCTTAAGCCTGATTCGCTGAAAACTTTTCAGTTTTCACATTCACAGTTATGAATGACATACAAATCACGTACTGTACATGACATATTTTAAATTCAAAATGACGAATGATGAATAGTTTGCACCATTGGAAATTAATCTCGGTCAGTACAACATTTAAATAATAAAAGAGTGGTCAAATATTGCATGTTTAGTTAGATACTTACATCTCACATGACACAAACACTTTTTTCTGATTAACAGTTTTTATTAATTCATACAAATAACAAAGCTGTAAATACCTAAAGAACTGAGATCTGGGAATCCCAAAATGTTGAACCATATTTTCAAAGGATCTCAACACTCCACTCTCATATAGGTCACCGAGCGTATTAACCTCCCTCACAATCCACTCTGACCAGCAGAAAGGGGGACACAAACACTCTTAACCTGAAATGCTTGCTGATACGCGGCGCTGGAATAATCCACGAGGTTCCCGCTTAGCATCTTAAACTTGAGTCCCGCCTTCATCGATCTGATTGGCTATCTCATATTACATTGACGAGCAGTGTTAGACTACTGAGCATGGTAAAATTAAACTTTTTTTAAACCATTATGTTATTCCTGCAACAACTTAATGACAATTAGACAGCGGTGCATAATGAACTGCAGCATATATAATGCTGAATCTTATGTATAATAATGTTATGGGGAATTATAATCCTAATGTCAAATGTCATGTCTGATTTGATTTCATCAGTAAATTATTATTATTTAACTGGATAAGCATGCGTGAGTGAGAGTTCCCCAGCCACTGGGGGTTGCGTCAGGAAGGGCATCCAGCATAAAACCTGTGCCAAGTCAAATATGCGGATCACAGATGGTCTGCTATGGCGACTCCTCTAACGGGAGCAGCCGAAAGAAGAAGAAGAACTGGATAAGCATGCACTTCCATTAAATCGTATATATATATATATATATATATATATATATATATATATATATATATATATATATATATTCAGAGAAAATGCTATTTTAGAAAAATGCCATTTTAATGTAAAATATTTTACATTTATTTAATAAATGACAGTGTGTTAGCAGCATATGCATCTAACATAGTTTCTGTATTTTCAGCAATCTGAATTATTAATAATTTCATTTGGAGTCACAATTTTCCTGTTCTTGGCTGATTTTTAGTCCCAGTACATCTCTAAAGGATCATTTAGCACTTTTAAGATGAGTACTTTTAGCTTAATTTTGAAGGAAAGGAACTGTTTTGCATATGTCTGTAAAGTAATAGTAATAAAAAAAAAACTTTAAATCTTAACTTTTCTTGATTCAGGCTTAATTTATAGAATCGTGAACCGAACCAGGAGTTCAGTATCATGAACCGAATCGTGTGATAAGTGAATCGTTACACCCCTACTGATTTGCAATCTGTATGATTCATTAGCGAATTATACTTATTTGAGTGATTTTTTTTTTTTTTTTTTTGCCTAGTAATCACAAATGATTGAAAAGGTCATGGAAAAGTCATGAAAATGCAGTGGTCAAAATTCATAGGTGAGGCATTCACGGTGCATCAGGCCTGAAATGGGACAATAAAACCACACACAACAGCTTTCAGCATCACGGCTGTGCCTGCTCTGGGCCTTAGATGTGTAGCTGACAAAGCAGTTAGCACTCTCCTGGGATCAGCGTGAGATAAACACATTTAGATGCACATGTGACCTGAGCTCACACAACACCATCTCTCCCACTCACACAGGAACGCCCAGCCTTTCAACACAATGTCCATTATTATCAAGTAAAGACCATGGAAAGCAAAACATGAGTTATTAATGTTTTATTACAGAAATAGTATGTTTTCTGTATGATTGAATAGTGAGCATACTATGAAAGAGATTGTCCCTGTGTCTCAATCAGCTCCCTAGCTCCCTATGTCGCGAATCAGTATATTGTTAATAAAAAATAAATTAAAAAAACACTTGTCTGAACTGTTTTGTTGCTTCCAGACTCCTTCCTTCTTGTTACCGAACTTCCAACTGTATCACACTGGTGCTGAAACCTGAGAGAAATGAAGGAGTGACGTCATCATGGAATCCTCACCCCTGGGCGAAGAGATTAAGACCCTCGCCGGCATCCAACAGACCCAGCACTAGGCACTTGTAGAGCTGCATCTGGAGCGGGAGCAGCATTTTCAACTCCTGCTCCAGGCTCAAGCGGAAGATCGGCAGGCGTTTCAGAGCCTGATCGCTCACAAGGGGGTTGCTACCTCGACCCCGGAGCCTGTCTCGGCCGTCTCACCAGTCACCTTGGTGAAGATGGGGCCCGCTGACGATTCTGAGGCATACCTTGACCTCTTTGAGAAGATGGCCAAGGTGTGGAAGTGGCCGCCCAACCAGTGGGTGGTCTGGTTGCTGCCACTACTCTCCTGGAAGCGCAACTCGTGGCCCAACAACTCCCCGCAGCCAACCTCCTTGTCTATAATGGCCTGCAGAGAGCCATTTTGCAACGAGTCAGCCGGAGCCCCGAACAGAGCCATCAACACTTCTGCTCCTTGAGGTTGGGAAGGCACAGCCGCCATTTCATGTTTGCGCAACAACTCCGTGACACCTGCCGGAAATGGTTGCTGGCTGAGGGAACCCGTGGTGCTCAGGACATCATAGATCTGGTGGTACTGGAGCAATTCATCTCCCAGCTGTCCCGTGGTATGGCCGAGTGGGTCCAGTGCCACCGTCCGGTGTCGCTGGAGGAAGCTGTCCAGCTGACCGAGGATTACATGACAGCGTTCCCGGGAAGCAGTGAACCGGAGTCTCTCTCTTCTCTCTCTCTCTCTCTCTCCCCTACCCCCAAACCCCACCCCCACCCCGTCCCATTTCCGTCCCATCCCTGCCCCCAGGAAACAGGGCGGTCCCATGCCCAAACCTCTTTCCTGGTTAGGGGGGTCTTTCCCCTCACCTGTGTCCCCTGTTAACTCTGTCTATCCCCGCTATTCCTCCCTGGTTGAAAAGCTCAGCCCCACGAGTGTGGTAGGGAAGTCTGAGCCGGTCTGTTGGAGCTGCGGGGAGCCAGGACATTTCCAGGACTGGTGTCCAGTGATGGAGGTGGGGACCCTGGTCCAGATCCCCGATGTTCCATAGGCCGCCCCCGATCGAGCTGGGCCGTATCGGATACTGGTGAGTACCCAGGGGGATACTTGTGGACTCAAGATGGCGCCGAGTATGGCTGCTGCATTGCGAGCTCCGACACAACATAGCAATGTTTTGTTTGTTTTGTTCACAATTCTTATGTTTTTTGTCTTGGATGTTGTCTGCCTTATTGTCTACGACAGACAAACACTTTTGGACATTGGTTCAGCGATCTCACACCGAAAACCGGACTTCACATTCCTCAATGCCGACCCGCTGTTTACAAACACGCAAGCGGAGCCCTTTGTCTGGGCAGCACAGCCGCGGAAACGCAGGAGGAAAAGGGGAAACGGAGCCGGCGTTCTCATCAGAATAAGACGCCGCGCAAATCAACCCCCGCTACCCACTATTCTACTGGCAAATGTTCAGTCTCTGGATAACAAGCTCTGCGAGTTGAAAGTGCAGATCTCTTTCCAACGAGAGATGAGGGACTGCTGCATTATCTGCCTAACAGAAACTTGGATGTCTGCGGAGATTCCAGACTCAGCCATTGAACCCGCGGGGTTCTCCGTGCACCGAGCGGACAGAGCGAAATACCTCTCAGGTAAAACTAGAGGAGGTGGTGTATGTTTTATGATCAACAAATCCTGGTGTGATCAGAGGAACGTACATTCTATCAAGTCTATCTGTTCTCCTGATCTGGAATTTCTTATGCTTCTGTGTCGACCATTCTGGCTATTGAGGGAATTCACAGCGGTCATTATCACTGCTGTGTACATCCCCCCACAAGCCGACACAGACCGGGCACTCAAGGAACTGTATGGGAGAATAAGTGAGCAGGAAACCGCGCACCCTGAGGCCGCGTTCATTGTGACCGGGGACTTTAATAAAGCCAGTTTAAAATCAGTCGCACCAAAATATCACCAGCACATTAGTTTCAACACACGAGGGGACCGGGTTTTGGACCATTGCTACTCTCCGTTCTGGGATGGCTACAAATCCCTCTCCCGCCCACCATTTGGCAAATCGGACCACGCTTCCATTCTGCTTCTGCCCGCTTACAGGCAGAAATTGAAACAGGAAGCACCCACCCTCAGAACGATCCAGTGCTGGTCGGACCAATCAGACTCTACACTACAGGACTGTTTTGATCACACGGACTGGGAGATGTTCCGGTCCGCCTCTGATGACGACATCAAGCTTTACGCTGATAGCGTAATGTGTTTCATCAGAACGTGCGTAGAGGAAGTGATTCCGACCAGGACAATACGGATCTATCCGAATCAGAAGCCATGGATCAATAGCGATGTTCGCGTGGCACTTAATGTGCGGACCTCCGGGAACCTCCGTTAATTCCGGGAACGCGGAGGAGCATAAACAAGACAGTTATGCCCTCCGAAAAACTATCAGAACCGCAAAACGCCAGTACAGGAGCAAGATTGAAGGACAGTTTAACACCACCAACTCTAGAAGCATGTGGCAGGGAATTAACATCATCACGGACTTTAAAGGGAATAAAAACTCTCTACCGGATGGGCTAAATACTTTTTATGCTCGTTTCGAGGGAAATAACACCACTCTTGCGGAGAGAGCTCTCGCGGCTAAAGCTACAGAGGTTAGTTCACTCTCCGTCTCTGTAGCGGATGTAACCCGATCCTTCCGACGGGTGAATATCCGCAAAGCCGCGGGCCCAGACGGCATTCCGGGCCACGTCATCAGAGCGTGCACGAACCAGCTGGCTGGTGTTTTTACGGACATTTTCAACCTTTCCCTCTCTTTGTCTGTAGTCCCCACATGCTTTAAAACATCCACCATTGTGCCTGTACCAAAACAATCAAAAATAACTTGTTTAAATGACTGGCGTCCTGTTGCTCTGACCCCCATCATCAGCAAATGTTTTGAGAGACTAATCAGAGATTACATCTGCTCTGTATTGCCACTCAATCTTGACCCGCTGCAATTTGCTTACCGCAACAACCGCTCCACTGATGATGCCATTGCATCTACAATACACACTGCTCTCTCCCACCTGGAAAAAAAGAACACTTATGTGAGAATGCTGTTTGTAGACTACAGCTCAGCATTCAACACCATAGTGCCCTCCAAGCTAGATGAGAAACTCCGGGCTCTGGGCTTAAACAGCTCGCTGTGCAGCTGGATCCTGGATTTCCTGTCAAGCAGACACCAGGTGGTTAAAATAGGCAGCAACATCTCCTCATCACTAACCCTCAACACTGGAGCCCCGCAGGGCTGTGTTCTCAGCCCACTACTGTATTCCTTGTACACACATGACTGTGTGGCAACACATAGCTCCAATGCCATCATTAAGTTTGCTGATGACACGACGGTGGTAGGTCTGATCACTGACAATGATGAAACAGCCTACAGAGAGGAGGTGCACACTCTGACACACTGGTGTCAGGAGCACAACCTCTCCCTCAACGTCAGTAAGACAAAGGAGCTTGTGGCGGACTTCAGAAGAAAAGACAGAGAACACAGTCCCATCACCATCAATGGAGCACCAGTGGAGAGAGTCAGCAGCTTCAAGTTCCTGGTTGTCCACATCACTGAGAAACTCACATGGTCCGTCCACACTGAAGTCGTTGTGAAGAAGGCTCATCAGCGCCTCTTCTTCCTGAGACGGCTGAGGAAGTTTGGAATGAACTGCCACATCCTCACACGGTTCTACACCTACACTGTAGAGAGCATCCTGACTGGCTGCATCTCCGCCTGGTACGGCAATAGCACCGCCCACAACTGCAAAGCACTGCAAAGGGTGGTGCGAACTGCCAGACATATCATCGGAGGTGAGCTTCCCTCCCTCCAGGAAATATATACAAGGCAGTGTGTGAAAAAAGCTCGGAGAATCATCAGAGACTCCAGCCACCCGAGCCATGGGCTGTTCTCACTGCTACCATCAGGTAGGCGGTATCGCAGCATCAGGACCCGCACCAGCCGACTCCATGATAGCTTCATCCCCCAAGCAATCAGACTTCTGAACTCTTGATCTCCCACGATCAAAATACATCAGCACTGCACTTTATTACCCTTACTCTTATATCTCACACCGGACTGTCATAAATTATATTATTATTATTATATTATGTTCTCTCTTAACAACTGACTATCATCCGACAGCCTGAATGTCAATACAGTACAATACTGTACATTCTATATATATATATATATATATATATATATATATATATATATATATATATATATATACTTTTTTTTAATATATATATATATATATATATATATATATATATATATATATATATATATATATTTTTTTTTTTTTTTTTTTAATTTTTATTGAATAATGTGTATCTATATAGTAAAAACAAAAAAAAAAAAAACAGCGTATTGTATACTGTACAGTGTATGTTATTATTTGTATATTGTTGAGTGTAATTATGTGTATAACAGATGTTTAAATTGTGTTGTATTAATTTGATGTTATTGTAAATTGGTATATGTCTCATCACTGTCACGACTGCTATGTTGATCGGAACTGCACCCAAGAATTTCACACACCATTGCACTTGTGTATATGGCTGTGTGACAGTAAAGTGATTTGATTTGATTTTTGATTTGATACATGTCAAGTCAAGTCATTTTTATTTGTAAAGCGCTTTTCACAACACACATCGTTTCAAAGCAGCTTTACAGGAAATCATGCATTAACAAAAAATGAAACTTTGTTTTGTGATCATTGTGTAGTTTGATTAAATGTGATTGTAAATTGTGTATAGAAATACACATATCAAGCTACATATCAAGCTTTGGTGGATTCTGGCTGTTCCCAAACCTCTATCCACCAACGCTTGGTGCAAGACAGGGCATTGGGCACAAATAGACGGGTGAAAGTGCGGTTTGTGCATGGGGATATTCACACGTATCAGGTGGTTACCACTGAGATACTATTCAGGGGGAGATAGCATAGAGTAGAGGCTGCAGTTAATTCCCGCCTCACCCATCCACTGATTTTTGGGATGAATTGGCCTGATTTTAAGAATTTATTAAGGGAAATATGTGTGGATGGGTCCTGTAAAATAATGTCTCGGTGTGTGACGTTTGATGCTATGGTGGTAGTGGTGCCAGGGCCGTTTATGTCTGCTCTACGTCAAAATGAGGGAGCTCCCTGAAGGGGATTCCCCTCTAGAGCAGTCATGTGATGAGTCCCTCAAACACACTTTTGATCAAGTAAGAGTATTCGATGATCAACAGTTCCAACCTAACATCATGCTCACATACCCATAGTTTTCATTTATTAAAGATCGGTTGTATCGAATGACACAGGACACTTAAACAAAAGGGAATACAACCCAGTTATTAGTGCCGAAGAGCCATCAGGAAACTCTCTTCCAGGCGGCTTACCATAATCCGATGGCTCGCCATTTAGTACAGGAAAAAACACTTAACCGAATTATGGCCCATTTTTTTGGACGGGCATCCACGTAGACATTTGCAGGTGGTGTGCATCGTGTCGTTAATGTCAGTTGGTGAATCCACTGGCCACCAAAAAAGCGCTATTGCACCCTCTACCGCTAATTGAGTTACCCTTCAAAAGAATTGCCATGGACCTCGTCGGACCATTAGAGCGGTCGGCACGTGGATATCGCTTTGTATTAGTCCTGGTGGAATGTGCAACGTGATATCCGGAAGCAGTGCCCCTGTGCAGCATCTCAGCACGTAGTGTTGCGGAGGCATTCTTCAAAATTATCTCCCGGGTGGGGATTCCGAAAGAAATCCTCACCGATCAAGTCGTGTACACTAAGTGAACTGTATGAATTATTGGGGGTTAAATCGATCCATACCAGCGTTTATCACCCTCAACCCAATGTGTTGGTCGAGCGATTGAATCAAACCCTAAAAAATATGATTCGTAAATTCGTGCACGAGGGTGCGAGGGATTGGGATAAGTGGTTGGAACCACTATTATTTATGGTCCGGGAGGTCCCGCAAGCCTCCACGGGGTTTTCCCCCTTCGAGCTCCCGTATGGGCGTAGGCCACGCAGCCTGCTTGACGTCAAACGGGAGGCTTGAAAGGAGGGGCCTTCACAGAGCAAAAACGAAATTCAGTACGTTCATGACCTTAGAGCACAACTACTACACATTGGGGCAATTAGCACAAAATAATTTGCTCCATGCTCAAGAACAGCAAAGCCGGCTCCATAGTAGGGGAACATGATTATGAGAATTTGCACCAGGAGATAAAGTCCTTGTATTACTGCCTACCTCAAGCTCTAAATTACTCACCAAGTGGCAAGGGCCCTTTGAGGTCACACGGCGAGTGGGAGATCTTGATTATGAGGTTAAGCGAACGGATAGAGGCGGAGCACGTTAAATTTATAACCTCAACCTCCTAAAATCTTGGAGGGAGGTGGTCCCCATGGCCTTGGCGACGATAGTCCCAGAGAGGGCGGAGCTCGGCCCGGAGGTGACTTTCAAACCTAATCAGTTTACCCCGGTCCTGTGTGGTGACCTCCTCTCACCGTCACATCTTACAGAGGTAGCCAAGTTGCAAGCCGAATTTGCAGACATGTTCTCGCCTCTCCCCGGACATACAAACCTCATAGAGCACCATACTGAGACCACCCCGGGGGTGGTGGTTCATAGCCATCCCTACTACCTTCCTGAGCACCAAAAAAAAAAGGTTGTTCAAGAAAAATTGGATGCGATGCTCGAGATGGGCGTAATGGGCCAGCCTAGTAGTTCTGGTACCCAAGAGCAACAGGACGGTCTGTTTCTGTGTGGACTATCGGAAAGTCAACATGGTTTCCAAATGTTATGCATACCCATATCCCCGGAATGATGAATTGCTCAATTGGTTGGGCGTGGCTCAATTTTATTCGACACTAGATTTAACAAAGGGTTATTGGCAGATCCCCTTAACTCCAATCTCCAGAGAAAAAACTGCTTTTTCACACCGTTCGGCTTACACCAATTAGTGACTCTTTCATTCGGTTTGTTCAGGGCCCCCGCTATGTTCCAGTGTCTCATGGACAAGATTCTCAGGCCATATGCGGCATATGCCGCCACCTATTTGGAGGATATCATCATCTATAGTAATGATTGGCGGCGGCACATGCAACATCTGAGAGCTATCCTGAGGTTGTTGCGATGGGCGGGGCTCGTGGCCAACCCAAAGAAGTGCGCAATTGGGCGGGTGGAAGTTCGGTATCTGGGGTTCCACTTGGGTCGTGGGCAGGTGCGACCCCAAATTAACAAAACCGCAGCGATCGCGGCCTGCCCAAAGCCCAAGACCAAAAAGGAGGTGAGACAGTTCCTGGGGCTGGCTGGCTACTACCGAAGGTTTGTGCCTAGTTACTCTGACGTCACCAGCCCACTGACTGATCTCACTAGAAAGGGGGCTCCCAATCCGGTCCAGTGGACGGAGTCATGTCAACAGGCTTTCCTAAAAGTAAAATCTGCACTTTATGGAGGGCTGCTCTTACATGCTCGGAACTTCTCTCTCCCCTTTATTTTGCAGACAGATGAATCCAACAGAGGGCTGGGGGCTGCGCTCTCTCAGGAGGTGGGGGGCCGGATGTTGCCCTGGCCTGAGTCGGGTGGTGGGGGTATGTGGGGAGAGAGTGACACGAGAGTGCGGTGTTGGCGTTTACAGAGAGTTTATGTTATTGAGAGATCATGTTATTGAGAGTTTACGTTATTGAGAAGTTGTTTACGAAACCATTAAGAAAACTGTTTGAGCACCTTGAGTTAAAAGCCACCAAAGACGTTTGTGTGAACTGTGTGAGAGGGCAGAAAATAAACACTTGCCTGAACTTCTTTGTTGCTTCCCAACTCCTTCCTTCTTGTTACTGAACTTTCAACTGTATCACAAGCGTGAACACGAATTCAGGCACTGGTAAGGGTATGATCCACTGAACATTGGGACATTTATGACTCACCTGCGACACGTTAATGAGCTCGATCATTGAAACCCGCTGTTATTAATCAGCACCATTGCTGTATAAATGACACTATCCTTCATTTTCCTTGGAGATATTCAAATGTACAGTGATATTATAACAGATAAATGGCATAAAGAAATAAAAATGTATAGGAGTGTATTTTAAACCTTCTTTTAACAACTCAAATATTTTAAAGATTGTTTCACTTTCTTGATAATTATGAATGAAAGAGTAATGTCTTTTCAGCATCTCTTTTAAAGATAAAATAAAGCTTGGACTTCATAGTTTTACACTTGTGCTCGTCTTCCTACGACTTGAAAGACTTCAGAAGACATGATGACATTTCCAGTAAGGGAACTTGGTGAGAAACGATGCTCCCTGGTTTTTACGGTGCATTGTGGGATTTTTTAGGGAGCGAACATTTCAGTGCACTGGAACGATTTTGTGAATGAGACAGTTCTAAAAATGGCCGACTCACTGATCAGTGCCCTGACTACTGAACTAGGAAACTGATTGAGATGCACCCTGTGTGATTTACCTCCATTTTTTTGTGCAACTGCAGGCTTATTCTGGCTGCTAACAGAGATGAGCTGTACAATAGGCCATCCAAGACTGCAGACTTCTGGGGCACCAACAGTGAGATCCTCAGTGGTAAATATAATTTGTTTTATTCATCGATAGGACAAATAATTAATATCCAAAAATGGGGTTCAATTCTGGTACTTGTTTGCTGTTTTATTAAGGAATTCAATGTTGGTTTCTATGTCAACAGAGTTCATTCGAAATGAACTACATTGCTACAATTATATCGAGAGTAGTTCATGTATCCACCCCCCCCAACAAAATGTATGAAATTGATTTAGTTAACAAATGATCAAACCAAGTGGCATGGTCACAGTGTCATCTTTAGTGAATGTATGAAGCAGAGTTACCACAGGTTTGACAACCAGAAAGTATCCGAACGTTTTGTCTTCATTTTTCCATGAAAATGGCAGTATCCATTGTTTTATTTTTGTGTAATTTAAAACCTAACAAGCTTCTTTGCATGAAATGTTTTGCTTGAACATTGTACTTGTGCTGTCTTTAAAATAAATGGTATTTAGCTTGGTGTTTTTTTATCTAATGCAATGACATTCATACATATTTAAGTGTAGCTTAAGTGTCCAAATACATTTTGCGGCTGTTAGCCCTGGCTTCAAAGAGTTATTAAAGGTACTATATTTAGGGTTTATTAGCTCTTCAGCTCTATATGAGCTTTGTATAATAAAGGTTCTATATTTAGGATTTAAATTGAGCTCTCCAGCTCTATATAAGCACTGTATAATAAAAGTATAATGGGTTTTTTTTTATCCTCTGAAAGTCTACTGAATTTTTATCCAGTGTAGACTACGGTTGTCATTTGTCAAAACATTCAGTTGAGAGAGGCATTTTTTTTTTTTTTTGTCCAAATAAATGATTATTTTTCCTGAGGATACAGGGAAACAGTCAGAACTGTACTGTACGTCCACCTCAAAAAGGTAATTTTTAATTTTTTTGGGGGGGGGGGGATTTTTCCCCTTTTTCTCCCAATTTGGAATGCCCAATTCCCAATGCGCTCTAAGTCCTCGTGGTCGCATAGTGATTCGCCTCAGTCCGGGTGGCGGAGGACGAATCCCAGTTGCCTCCACGTCTGAGACAGTCAACCCACGCATCTTATCACGTGGCTTGTTGAGCGCGTTGCCACGGAGACATAGTGCGTGTGGAGGCTTCACGCCATCCACCGCGGCAACCACGCTCAATTCACCACGCGCCCCACTGAGAACAAACCACATTATAGCGACCACGAGGAGGTTACCCCATGTGACTCTACCCTCCCTAGCAACCGGGCCAATTTGGTTGCTTACGAGACCTGGCTGGAGTCACTCAGCACACCCTGGGATTCGAACTAGCGAACTCCAGGGGTGGTAGCCAGCGTATTTTACCACTGAGCTACCCAGGCCCCTCAAAAAGATAATTATTAAGGTTAAATGTCTTGCTTCATGGCACAACAGTGGTTATTCAACTTTTCAGTCTCAATCAAGCTCTATGGATAATTATCATTTCCTTTCCTGATATCATATTGATTGAGTGTCCATTTTTAGTATTCAGCTGACCACCCTCAAAGAGTAAGAACTGTTCAGTTGACTGACGACCTACAGTCTGCAAAATAATAAATTTTAGAACAGAAATCAGTCATTCCCCTCCCAATAAAAAATAGTCATGGACATTTGTTGTTTGTTTGTCTATGTCCCCCTCTGTAATCTTGGGGTCAGACAGCACCAGGTGGCCCTTAATTGATGGCTGCTTTTATGTGCAGTGGCAAGAATAAATTCTGCCACTTAAGGAGAAGCCCTTATCTGTTTGGAGGGGTGAAGTGTAGGTTGTAGATGAGCAATGGTGGAGTATTTTGGTGTTAATGAGGAGAACAGGGGCCTGCACCATGAAGCCGGTTTCGGTTACTAGCAAGGTAAGTTTTACATTAGTTTGCAAACTTTGCGTCAATCCTGGGTTTTAGGTACCATGAAAGTGAGTGGGCCTTTACCGGTGTTAATCACCATAGTAATTTACACTGTAACTTACATATGTGTAACAGATCACTAACAGATATTGAACCAAACAACTGTGAGTAAAGTCCCCTGTCTCTCTTAAAGCATACTTTACAGAAAAAATTCTTAGAAATCCACAAAATCAGCTCATGATAATTTATTTATTTTGAAGTCTAAATATACTTTTTTGGCAGATAGTCTTGTATTTTATTGAAATACACTATAATCGTTTTTCATTTACCTACTCTAGCCATAAAATATAAAATATCTATGAAAATATACTATATATATATATATATATATATATATATATATATATATATATATATATATATATATATATATATATTGGTGGCCAAAAGTTTGGAATAATGTACAGATTTTGCTGTTTTGGAAGGAAATTGGTGCTTTAAATCATTAAAGTTGTATTCAGCTGATCACAAAATATAGTCAAGACATTACTGATGTAAAATACAGCACCATCGCTATTTGAAAAAAGTCATTTTTGATCAAATCTACACAGACCCCATTTCCAGCAGCCATCACTCCAACACCTTATCCTTGAGTAAACAATCAGTAATCTAAATTGCTAATTTGGTACTAGAAAATCACTTGCCACTATATCAAACACAGTTGAAAGCTATTTGGTTTGTTAAATTAAGCTTAACATTGTCTTTGTGTTTGTTTTTGAGTTGCCACAGTATGCAATAGACTGGCATGTCTTAAGGTCAATATTAGGTCAAAAATGGTAAAAAGAAACAGCTTTCTCTAGAAACTTGTCAGTCAATCATTGTTTTGAGGGATGAAGGCTATACAATGCTTGAAATTGCCAAAAAACTGAAGATTTCATACAAAGGTGTACACTACAGTCTTCAAAGACAAAGGACAACTGGCTCTAACAAGGACAGAAAGAGATGTGGAAGGCCAGATATACAACTAAACAAGAGGATAAGTACACCAGAGTATCTAGTTTGAGAAATAGAAGCCTCACATGTCCACAGCTGACAGCTTCATTGAATTCTACCCGCTCAACACCAGTTTCATGTACAACAGTAAAGAGAAGACTCAGGGGCGCAAGCCTTATGGTAAGCATTGCAAAGAAAAAGCTACTTTTGAAACAGAAAAACAAAAAGAAAAGGTTAGAGTGGGCAAAGAAACACAGACATTGGACAACAGATAATTGGAAAAGAGTGTTATGGATCTTAACCCCATTGAGCTTTTGTGGGATCAGCTAGACTGTAAGGTGCGTGAGAAGTGCCCGACAAGACAGCCACATCTATGGCAAGTGCAACAGGAAGCGTGGGGTGAAATGTCACCTGAGTATCTGGACAAATTGACAGCTAGAATGCCAAGGATCATACGTAGGTTTAAATCATTAAAACTCATTTTTAAACCACTCCACAGATTTAATATTAGCAAACTATAGTTTTGGCAAGTCGTTTAGAACATTTACTTTGTGCATGACATGAGTAATTTTTCCAACAATTGTTTACAGACAGCTTGTTTCACTTTTAATTGACTATATCACAATTCCAGTGGGTCAGAAGTTTAAATACACAAAGTTAACAGTGCCTTTAAGCAGCTTGGAAAATTCCAGAAAACGATGTCAAGCCTTTAGACAATTAGCCAATTAGTTTCTGATAGGAGGTGTACTGACTTGTGTACCTGTGGATGTATTTTAAGGCCTACCTTCAAACTCGGTGCCTCTTTGCTTGACATCATGGGAAAATCAAAAGAAATCAGCCAAAACCTCAGAAAAAAAAAAAAATGTGGACCTCCACATATCTGGTTCATCCTTGGAGTAATTTCCAAATGCCTGAAGGTACCATCATACCGCTCAGGAAAGAGAAACTTTCCGTCTCCTAGAGATGAACATAGTTTGGTGCGAAAAGTGCAAATCAATCCCAGAACAATAGCAAAGGACCTTGTGAAGATGCTGGAGGAAAAAGTAGACAAGTATCAATATCCACAGTACAAAAAGTCCTATATGGACATAACCTGAAAGGCTGCTCAGCAAGGAAGAAGCCACTGCTCCAAAACTGCCATAAAAAAGACAGACTACAGTTTACAAGTGCACATGGGGACAAAGATCCTCTGGTCTAATGAAACAAATATTGAACTGTTTGGCCATAATGTCCATCGTTATTTTTGGAGGAAAAAGGGTGAGGCTTGCAAGCCGAAGAACTCAACCGTGAACCATGGGAGTGGCAGCATCATGTTGTGCGGGTGCTTTGCTGCAGGAGGGACTGGTGCACTTCACAAAATAGATGGCATCACGAGGAAGGAAAATTATGTGGATATATTGAAGCAACATCTCAAGACATCAGCCAGGAAGTTAAAGCTCGGTCGCAAATGGGTCTTCCAAATGGACAATAACCCCAAGCATACCTCCAAATTTGTGGTAAAATGGCTTAAGGACAACAAAGTCAAGGTATTGGAGTGGTCATCACAAAGCCCTGATCTCAATCCGATAGAAAATATGTGGGCAGAACTGAAAAAGCATGTGAGAGCAAGGAGGACTACAAACCTGACTCAGTTACACCGGTTCTGTCTGGCGGAATGGGCCAAAATTCCAGCAACTTATCATGAGAAGCTTGTGAAAGGCTAACCAAAACGTCTGACCCAAGTTAAACAATTTAAAGGCAATGCTACCAAATATTAACAAAGTGTATGTAAACTTCTGACCCACTGGGAATGTGATGAAAGAAATAAAAGCTGAAATAAACAATTCTCTCTACTATTATTCTGACATTTCGCATTCTTAAAATAAAGTAGTGATCCTAACTGACCTAAGACAGGGAATGTTTTCTACGATTACATGTCAGGAATTGTGAAAAACTGAGTGTAAATGTATTTGGCTAAGGTGTATGTAAACTTCTGACTTCAACTGTATATACACAGATCAGCCACAACATTAAAACCACCTGCTTAATATTGTGTAGGACCCCTCGTGCCACCAAAACAGCTCCATCCCACATCTCAGAATAGCATTCTGAGATGCTATTCTTCTCACCACAATTGTACAGAATGGTTATCTGATTTACCGTAGACTTTGTCAGTTCGAAGCAGTCTGGCCATTCTCTGTTGACCTCTCTCATCAACAAGGCCTTTCCATCCACAGAACTTCCCCTCACTGGATGATTTTTTTTTTGTTTTTTTTTGGCACCATTCGGAGTAAATTCTAGAGACTGTTGTTCTTGAAAATCCCAGGAGATCAGTAGTTACAGAAATACTCAAACCAGCCCATCTGGCACCAACAATCATGCCATGGTCCAAATCACTTAGATCACATATTTTCCCATTCTGATGGTTGATGTGAACATTAACTGAAGCTTCTGACCCGTATCTGCCTGATTTTATGCACTGCACTTCTGCCACACGATTGGATTGTTGGTGCCACATGGGCTGTTTTTTGAAGCCATGTAGTGCTTGTGTTTAGACAGAATTTATTGATTCAGTTGTGAAATAAAGGGTTCACTTCAGGATTTCTCAATGTGCTTACGGCTATAAATTGCTATACTTGTTTTCTTTTTAGTATCAAGATGAGAATTTTTTTTTAAGTCTAGGTCATTCGAACTGAGCACACTTGAGCTGTTCAGGTCTTCTAAATCTGCTCCCCTGCTGTTTTTTATTATTATGTCCAGAAGAGGGGATTTATTTTCAGTTTGTGTGTTTGTTTTCTATCATTAGGTTTGGACATGGAAGAAGGGAAGGAAGGCGGGTCATGGCTGGGAATTAGCAAACGAGGAAAACTGGCGGCACTGACCAATTACTTGGAGGGAAGGCCAAATCCAGATGCACAGGGGAGAGGTAGAGAAGATCTTCCACATATCTGTACTCCAAGAAAATGTTGCTGTATGCAATCATACATCACAGACTACTGGGCTGGCTAAGGCAGAGTCTTATCGTGCAACCAGCACCTCTTTACATACATGCCTCCAAATGTAACTTTCATACACCTGAGGGTTTGTTGTTCAACATACATTTCTAATTAATCTATTAAGGTTAAAGAATTTCTTGATTTCTAAGCATCATGACACATTTCTGTGTATTTTAGTTTTCTGAGCTCCAAAATGATCCTTCTTAATAATATTTTTTTATTTACATTTTGAAAAAAAATTAAAAAAACATTTTTTTTTACAAAATTATTTGACACAGATTAATTTAGCTGAAATAAGATCTCTTATTTTACTTATAAGCTATTTAACTTTTACCGACAATGCTAAAGATTGCAAAATATTACGTGGAATTTACAGTAAGGCCTAAGTTAACTATTGTTGACATGTTCTTGTGAGCGTGTGCATTTGGCATGTGGAGCCAGAGTCCTCCACCAGCTGTTCCTCACAGATCTCCTCTCAGCTGAACTGGACTCCTCACTGTCATCGCATCAATATCTGTTGGATTCTTCAAGGCCTCTTTATAGGCTGACACCTCACTACCACTTACCATCAAAAGCTTGTCAAACAGAACACACCCCTCTGTTCCCAGACCATGTCACTAATTATATTGCAAACATCTCAGCTGTAATGCGGAGGATATACACACAAACAGCTGCATGTTAGAGCACAAGTAACATGGCTCAGTACATGTTGTTTAACAAATTGCTTTCATTTTTGCATTGTCTTCTAAAAAAAAACTTGCCTACTATCTACACTTGTTTCTTTACTTAGAGTCTTAAGTAATGGACTGAATTTTATGAAGCAGTTCACAACCAAATTCTCCTCTTACACTTCATTGGTTGTAATAAATTGGATAATTGATACATGGTTGTCCTCATTTGTCATCTTCACTCAGGTTCCTTGGTGTCCAACTTTTTGACGGATAACTTGGACAGTTTTGCTTACCTCCGTAAAGTGTCTTCAGATGGTCATTTATATAATGGCTTTAATCTCCTGACTGCTGACTTCAGGTGAGTGGTGTAATGCAAATATCTTGGTTGACTGAAGTGTCAGTGCTTAAATAGCTAACATAACAAATGAGACAAATTAGCAATTCCTCTAAATTAGTGAAATTGGAGCATTTCAGTTTAAACCTTAAAGGGTTCATATCATAATTTTTTTTAATGTATTTTATTTTAATTTATATATATATTATTTCCGAAGTCTACCTGTAATGCTTGTCACATTTTTATTTATTTTTTTGTGCCAAATAAAATAATAATTTAGTTTTACAGGATGATACTGTAAAATAAAGTTGTGCATGCTAGTTTATAAATCATTAACTAATATTAACATATACAACTTTTAATTTTACAAATGTACTCTAAAATTTACAAATAACTCTAAAATTATGCTAAAATGAAGTGCCTCGTTTTCATGAACTCATTTTCTTTATCATTTGTAATGAGAATGACATGACAGTGATAATATTGTCTAATCTCTGGGTTCTTTGAGAGGGACAGCAGGCACTGCTGAACCCACCTGCTTATGTACAGAAGCTGTTACGAGCTTAAGAAGTATATTTAAATAATAGTCAGAACAGATGGCATGTTTCCAGCAGTGTGGCTTTCTCCAAGCAGAGTAATTTGAGGTGATGTAAGAAGATGGGATTTTGTGATTCTGCATATTAAAGGTCAGAAAAAAGGCATTTATTCAAATAATTTTTGTTGGATGCTTTTGGGTGAAATGGTAGTTAACTATGGAAGTTGTTGTTTTAAATGTGAGTGTATTGGGTGTCTATGCTATGCATTTAACATTAGCAAATGTGTAACCTGAAGATGTGTTCACACTGACAGCAGTTTGCAGCAACAAAGTAACTCTTAAGTAACTTGTTTTCTTAGAGAGTCAGATATTTGACACAAAATGCGACAACTAGACAGACTTGATCAGAGTTTAAAGGGATAGTTCACCCAAAATAAAAATTCTGCCATCAGTTACTTACCGTCATGTTGTTCCAAACACTGGTGTTGGCAGATAAAAGTAATTATCTGCACTGCATCATTATTATCTGCATCATATAGTACATCGACGATTGTTTAAAAACCAGGCCAATTATTTCCTGTCAAAAGGGGTTAGAACAATGTGTCAGACAATTAGCTGACAACTCATTCTGTGTGAAAGAAAATTACTACAAATTGCATGGCAGAGTTGCAATTTGTCAGCTTTGCACTGCTAGAAAATTTATTAAGATGGAATTAACATTAACACTTAACACAACTAATTTTATTACTAACCTTAAAACTCGACACAGCAAGGAATATAATGAATTTATTAACGCTAAAAACTCGAAGCTAGAAAAAGCAGAACCCCCAAACTAGGTTCTGTATCTGCATATGTTGTTCTGCATATCGGTATCGGCGCACACATTTTTCATCAGTTCATTTTGGGAATACCTACTAGTGACAAAAAGTCCAGCGACTTGCTGACATGCCGCGATTTAATCACTGCGGGTTGTAATCAGCTTGATAGGAAAATGTCCTTTAACAGTGAACTCTAAGATTGTCTCTTTGTCTTGTCTCCTTTAATAAATCAATTCCTTACTTTTGCTTGAGTGCCGCCTTTAATGGTACTAATCCTTTGTCCTATGATTTGACTATTATCATTTAAGTAGAGTTGTCCTTTTTGTTTTTCTTTTGTTTTTCCACATTCATTAATCAGAGCAGTTAGCTGTGCACTAGTGTCTCTGGGCAAGACATCACCACCCCATCCTTTAGCTTGCTGAAAGGCTGTCTGCTAAATGTAGTGATGTATTACTTGAAAGGATAGTTCACCCAAAAATGAAAATTCTCTCATCATTTACTCACCCTCATGCCATCCCAGATGTGTATGACTTTCTTTCTTCTGCAGAACACAAATAAAGATTTTTAGAATATTAAAGATTTTTCAGCTCTGTTGGGCCACACAATAGTAAAAGTGAATGGTTACCAGACCTTTCAAGCTCCAAAAATCACATAAAGGCAGCATAAAAGTAATCCATAAGACTCCAGTGGTTAAATCCATATCTTCTGAAGCGATATGATAAGTACGGGTGAGAAACAGCTAAATATTTAAGTACTTTAAAAATGAAGTAATAATAATTACTGTAAATCTTCACTTTCAAATTCAGCCACCTATTGATTGGGGCTGGTCAAAGGTGGAGATTTATAGGACTTAAATATTAAACTGTTTCTCACCCATACCTATCATATCGCTTCTGAAGACATGGATTTAAACACTGGAGTCTTATGAATTACTTTTATGATGCCTTTATGTGTTTTATTGGCCTTCTGAGTTTTGGTCACCATTCATTTGCATTGGATGGACCAACAGAGCTGAAATATTCTTTTAAAAAATTCTGTTTGTGTTCTGCAGAAGAAAGAAATTCATACACGTCTGGGATAGCATGAGGGTGAGTAAAAGATGAGAGAATTTTTATTTTTGGGTGAACTATCCCTTTAAGTCTGTGATGTTATCTGTAAGGCCGGAGGGATAATATTTGTCAATGCCCCTTCAAGCCTGTATTTATAAATGCAATGTATTGGAAGGCCACTCATGAGAGTCCCAAACATAGTAATGAAACAGATAAATATAGCAACAGGGTTGTTGTTCATTTGTTTACCCTTTTAATAAACAAGATCATTATTGAACTTATTTGTCTCTCCCTTTCTTTTTTCAATTACAAAGCACAAAAAGATACATGTCCAGATAAACTCTGAGGAATTTCAATGGGCATTTTGTGCTGAAATCAATACTGCTATCTCCTGTAAATTGAGGCGGCCTTTCCAAATGAATAAAGAGGTTTTGTTTGTTCCTCTACAGGGATGTGACTGACAAGTGTGATAATAACCAAATGTTTCATATAATATTTCAGCCCATTGAATGATTTCCCCAGTTGTATTCTTAGGTTTGGTATTCAGACTCCGCTTTGTCAGTGTTGTTATTAGCTTTCGCAGGGTATATAGATACCATATTACAAAAATTAAGAGCTAAAAAATCTTTACAGAGGTCATATCATGAGGAATCACATCTTTCCTTGATCTTCTGAGATAAAAGAGTTCCTTGTTCTATAAAAACATTCAGAATCAAAACTTTTAGAACTCAAAACTGCCTGCAGTGAAAGAAGAGCATATATTAAACAGAGCTGCAAAAACAGCTCCTTCTGTTCTTCGGCAGCTTATTTATGTCAAGGCAGATGCATACATTTGAACACATGACCGCCCACATTTGCACATCAATGACGCCTATTCGATATTCAGAAACTTGTCCCAGTTCACTGTAAGATAAAACAGTGGAAGTAGGATAGATAATATCATCCTAATCATTAGAAGAACAAAAGATAAGAGTAAAGTCTGTAAAATCTTGTCTTTTTCCTGGCTGTGTGTTGCACCTGCCGCTTTGCAGGGAAAGAAAAAAACTAAATTCTTTCTATTTTTGGCACAAAACTTTAGTGACATTGTAAGTGGACCCCAGGGGGGGAAAGTTTTAATTGACCTCTTCAAACTGATATTTAAATCTTTCACTTGTAAGTTTTTTGTATATTTTAAGATCTCAGTTTAGAGGAGCATTTTATGTGTGGCATTTATGGCTGTAGTTTGGTAGTATTGTACTGTTAAGGGTGTAGTTAAAGATTCTTGGGACTTAGTTGGGTGTATTATACTAAAATCTTTGAGTAGTTTGGCATTATGGTTAAAACTGTTAAACTAAAAGTTGTAGGTTCCAACCTTGTAATGGGCGGTCTTGGAACCATTGCATGCTTGAGTACTTAACCTCAGATTGTTCCAAGGGGATTGTCCCTGCAATAAGTGTCCTGGATATTAAAGTGTCTTCTAAATGATTACTTTCTGACTTTCTTGAAGAGACCATATTGGAACATTCTTCATCAGCCCTCCCTTTTTACCACTATATGAGTTTTTTAGTGAAATAACAGTTAAAATATTCAGCATATGTCCAACAATATCAAAGCCTCTAAAACAAATACCGTAACTTTGTCTCATTTTGTGGTTTTTAGCTATGATTATACTGCATTAATAGATCATTAGAGGGCTGTTTGGCTCTTATGCACCCCTTTCACTGAAAGGAATGCATTAGTAGAGACAGACAAGACTATAACCTCTTTGGTTTTGCCGGTGTATTTTATTCAAAGCAGCTTCTTTTTATAGACATATCTGATATGATGGGAAGTTATAAATTTAACCAATAAGGTACAAGATGTGCCTTAATGGTTTCATGAAATGTTTCTACATAATAAATTATTAAGGAAACTAATTTACATTAAAGCATTAATCTATTAAGCAAATGTATCCTTCTAGAGGATATAGTGCCTGACGTGTAAAAAAATAACAGAGCTTATTCCTTGTGGGTGCTGCACAGTGATATACACAGTTAGTTAGATGAACAGATGTTTCCTGTCAGAGCTGTTATTATATCTATATATACAACAAGGTCATTATCGTAAACTAAAACTAAATGTAAAAAATAATTTTTGTTAACTGAAATAAAAATAAACATAATTGTAAAAACTGAAACTAAAATACATTTTCATGGCTCTGAAAAAACTCAACTAAAATAAAAATAATCATACAAAAATATTTAGTTTTCGTTTTTGTTGCGATAGGTTTTTTTAACCTTTAAACCCGCCATTACCGTAACATGAAAATGCCACTAGGCGGCGATGGCACAAGCAGATGGCCTATTGTCCTCATTACATAAGCAAAGACAGAGCAGGAGGGAATCACTACAGTACATCATGGAGAGAAGCAAAGCAGTTAGAAAACTAGAGTGACCAGAAGTCGGTCCTGGTTTTACGCGGTGTGTCCAGTGGTCCTTTCATTTCTCTAAAAAATATAATAATGTCCCAGTTTCAGCTATTAGGCTCACTGATTTGGATACATACATACATACATACTTTATTTACCCCCAAGGGAAATTCTTGTACAACTGGAGCTACTGCAACAGGCTGCCACTAGCGCGGCGCCATCTTGATCAAATGTTCACTTACCCATGGCCACAGTGTTAAATAAGAGATTGCAGGTCATATTCATACAGCTGTACGTTTTTTTTTTTTTTTAAATAGTACAAGCATTTAAATGTAGAATTGTGGAATTGTATTTTAACTTTTAAATTCCACATTTGTTTCCTTTATTTAAATAACTGTTCGTTGTGTTGCCAATACATGATGTTAAAACTAAGAGAACAGAAACAATATAATATCCAGTTATTTATTCTGACTTTCTCTCTCTGTGTGTGTGTGTGTGTGTGTAAAAAAGAAGCATTCTTAAATCGGAATTATGTGTTTTCTTCTACTGTAATATCAGTAATGAAATTCAGTTGGTCTTATTAAAATGAAGATTTTTAATATTATAATTATTATGGGGGCCTGGGTAGCTCAGTGGTAAAAGACGCTGGCTACCACCCCTGGAGTTCGCTAGTTTGCTAGTTTGAGTCCCAGGGTGTGCTGAGTGACTCCAGCCAGGTCTCCTAAGCAACCAAATTGGCCTGGTTGCTAGGGAGGGTAAAGTCACATGGGGTAACCTCCTCGTGGTCGCTATAATGTGGTTCATTCTCGGTGGGGCGCGTGGTGAGTTGAGAGCGGGTGCCGCGGTGGATGGCGTGAAGCCTCCACACACGCTATGTCTCCGTGGCAATGCGCTCAACAAGCCACGTGATAAGATGCGCGGGTTGATGGTCTCAGACACGGAGGCAACTGGGATTCATCCTCCGCCACCCGGACTGAGGCGAATCACTACGCGACCACGAGGACTTAAAGTTGCACTGGGAATTGGGCATTCCAAATTGGGTGAAAAAGGGAAATAAATAAATAAATGATTATTATAATTATTATTTACAAACTGTGCATTTGGGTGTCCAGCTATACGACCCACGTTGCACAAATGCCTTTTTCCCCATTCTGTATGTATCATTTGATATAAAAACTCAAACTAAAATAAAAACTAAATGTAATGAAAAACTAAACTATAAAATATTTAAAAACTAAAACTAAACTAAAACTAATAAAGAACTAACAAACAAAATGAAAACTAAACTAAATTAAAAATGTAAAACTATTATAACCTTGATCTACAAAACTATAATATAAACATTGTTTTCAGTTGGTAGATGAATGAAGCTAAATACAGAGAGAAAATAAACTTTGTATTCGCATCTCCATCCTCTGTGCACTTAATCTGCTTAAAAAGTAGTGTAGCTCAACAAAATACATTAGCAAACATTAATTTGAAGATTCCAAAAACAGATTTTTTTACTGAAAGTCAGCATTCTGGACATTTATTCTGCATACTTATTTAATCCCTAGCATTTACAGAACTGGCTCTAGTGTTCCAGAGTTCTGAGGGTTCTGAAGTCCATTTCTTTCTGTCTGTCTGACAGTCTGTCTGTCTGTATTTCTTTCCGTTGTGGTTTGCCATCACTTCCAATTCTCCTCTGGCACTATTGTGGTCCCTGTCAGAGTGCTTTCAAAAACCTTAAATTGCCAATTTCTCCTTCCAGTGCCATCCAACTGCACCTCTGGGCCATAAAATGTAAAGTGCAAAGCAAAAACTCTAGACTTTTTCTCCTCTGAAACATTCTGCTGTGTATTCAGACATGGTTCACTGTAATCACCATAGTTCCATCTGGTGTAATCAACTTCATTGAGTGTCAGTTCATTAGATTAATGTGTATGAAAACAGAGCCATGTCTAATCAGATCAGATCAGTTAATGATGGAGTGACTGTGCTCATACTTTACATACAGAAGGTTTACTCTTCTCCTTAATTACAGTTTAGGGAGCAGATAAAATGAACTGGGCATCATTAACTGATGAAGAACAGAGAGAGTACTACCATGCTTTACATTTACACAATTTCTATCTATTAAAGGTGCACTGTGAAAAATGTAACACCTAAAGAAATGAATAGTATTTTTGAAAAATATGTTTAAAATGTACACACATGAATTGAAGGATCCAGTCATATTAGTAGCCTGATAAAAGTTTTATTTTACATACAGTTGAAGTCAGAAGTTTATATACACTTTAGCCAAATACATTTAAACTCAGTTTTTCACTATTCCTGACATTTAATTGTAGAACATGTTCTCTGTCTTAGGTCAGTTAGGGTCACTTTTTTATTTTAAGAATGTGAAATGTCAGAATAATAGTAGAGAAAATGATATATTTCCGCTTTTATTTCTTTCATCACATTCCCAGTGGGTCAGAAGTTTACATACACTTTGTTAGTATTTGGTAGCATTGCATTGGTAAAAACAACCCTGCAAAGTCACAATACATTTCTGGATGTTTCAAACATCGGAAGTGGCAAGAATAATTGACAGACTGACAGACAGAAAGAAATGGACTTCAGAACCCTCAGAACTCTGGAACACTAGAAAAAACTAGCAGTAACGGTCCTTGCATTGAGATATCCAACCATGGGAAAATGCATATTTTTCATTCTGTAGATAATTGCTTTCAGCACAGACCAGCTCCTAATGACAAGAAGACGGCAAAAACAAGAGAGCAAAGCTGTATCAACCTAATTTAATCTGGTTTATTCTCTTGTTCTCTTGTCTTGTTTTTTTTTTTAACAAGGATGTTGACTGGTGTAGTGTTAATGAGTGCGGTTTAACTCTGTCCATAAAACTTGGAAGATGAGACAATGTTTTTGTGTGTATTTTTGTTCTGCTACTTTGTTTTATTAGTATATGTGTTGATTTGCTGTGGGCGCAGATTTATTCAAATTCTACACTTCTCTATATAATGTATTTTTATTATATTGCCATGGAAATGTTATCTGTATCATTATGTCAGATAAACCAAATATAGCTGTAATTTGTGTTTAATTGTGTTTAAGCAATGAGCACTAACTTGTTTTTTCTCGCTATGTTGTTGGATGCAGAGCCAATGAAGACACATTGTGTTACTATGGAAACAAGGGCAATTCAGAGCCCATTCATCTCAAAGCAGGTTTGTTCATTCCTAGACACAGGTAGTCTGTTTGCAGCACAATACCCTAATACACCAGTTTAACTTGTTCAGCACCAGATTTGTGGATGTGCCTAACTCAGACAGAGCTCACAGAAAGTGGTGGATGATCATGTTTGTTTCAGCAGGAATCTATGGGTTAAGTAACTCTCTTCTGGAAACTCCGTGGAGAAAACTGCAGCATGGCAAGCGACTGTTCACCAGTGTAGTGAGCAAAACACTGCCCCCTGATGGCTTAGTGCAAGAGCTGATGCACATCCTCAATAATGAGGAGCTGTAAGTTATGAAACTCATTATTCTCTTGTTTTTTTTTTTTTTTTTTTTTTTTTTGTTGTTGTTTTGTTTTGTTTTGTTTTGTTTGTTTTTTTTAAGAACAGAGTGTTCTGTTCTCGTTGTCTGTCTGTCTCTTAATCTTTCTTCCATCTGCCTTTATCTGTCTTAAACAATCAACCCAGCATTCATCCTCTTTGATCCTCAAAGGGCACTTGAGACACAAAGCAAGGATTAATAGAAAGTTACTTTATGAAATCTCTGTTTTTGAAGCCTTTCTTTTTTTCCTCAGATTTTATTAGGTGGATCCAGGTAGATTATCAAGCAATAATGTTAATGAATTTAGGTGGTAAAAACAACTCTGCAAAGTCACACAATACATTTTTGGAAGTTTCAAACATCGGAAGTGGCAAGAATAATTGTTTTGTTTTTCAGTAATAATCTATTTTATTTTTTTACACATTTCCCTGTTTATTTGTCACTTGAGCCAAATAAAGATATTACACCCCACTCAATGTCAATAATGACCTTTTTAGGTTATGTAGATCCACTGATGTGAGTGAAACATTTAGAGTGAATTCTGATTAGACATTATGAATCTTTGGCATTCCACACAACATAATCTGAATGTAATTGCATAGTCATTAGGAAGAGTGATTAGTTTAAAATCAGAGATGATTATAAATTAAATAATTTCTGCCTAATAGGAAAGCTCTTAGCTTTTATTTATCCCAAGCACTTTGCATTTTAGCATATTATTACATATTTTCCAGATTTTCAGGCGACAAGGGGATTTTCAAAGATGTTCACATAGACAGGTTAAAATTTGTAGTTCCGTATTTATGTTTTTAACTTCTGATCTCAGATTTCTGATTCCCAAATTTTATTGAAGCATTGTAAAATAAATCATCTTGTACCAATGTCAAATAGCAACCCCTTGTAATACCTCTAGTATTTCTTTGCATGTCTAAAGCAGGTCATATGTATACTGTATATAAACACTGTATATACATACAAGTCAGAAGTTTACATACACCTTAGCCAAATACATTTAAACTCAGTTTTTCACAATTCCTGACATTTAATCATAGAAATCATTTCCTGTCTTAGGTCAGTTAGGATCACTACTTTTATTTTACGAATGTGAAATGTCAGAATAATAGTAGAGAGAATGATTTCTTTCTTTCATCACATTCCCAGTGGGTCAGTTTACATACACTTTGTTAGTATTTAGTAACATTGCCTTTAAATTGTTTAACTTGGGTCAAATGTTTTGGGTAGCCTTCCACAAGCTTCTCACAGTAAGTTACTGGAATTTTGGTCCATTCCTCCAGACAGAACTGGTGTAACTGAGTCAGGTTTGTAGGCCTCCTTGCTCGCACATTCTTTTTCAGTTCTGCCCACAAATTTTCTATCAGATTGAGGTCAGGGCTTTGTGATGGCCACTCCAATACCTTGACTTTGTTGTCCTTATGCCATTTTGCCACAACTTTGGAGGTATGCTTGGGGTCATTGTCCATTTGGAAGACCCATTTGCGACCAAGCTTTAACTTCCTGGCTGATGTCTTGAGATGTTGCTTCAATATATCCACATAATTTTCCTTTCTCATGATGCCATCTATTTTGTGAAGTGCACCAGTCCCTCCTGCAGCAAAGCACCCCCACAACATGATGCTGCCACCCCCATGTTTCCATTTTTGTTTCATTAGACCAGAGGACATTTCTCCAAAAAGTAAGATCTTTGTCCCCATTTGCACTTGCAAACTGTAGTCTGGCATTTTTATGGTGGTTTTGGAGCAGTGGCTTCTTCCTTGCTGAGCAGCCTTTCAGGTTGTCGAAATAGGACTGGTTTTACTGTGGATATATATACTTGTCCTCCAGCAACTTCACAAGGTCCTTTGCTGTTGTTCTGGGATTGATTTGCACTTTTCACACCAAACTACATTCATTTCTAGGACACAGAATGCCTTCCTGAGCGGTATTATGGCTGCGTGGTGTTTACAGTTGTGTACTATTGTTTGTACAGATGAATGTGGTACCTTCAGGCATTTGGAAATTGCTCCCAAGGATGAACCAAACTTGTGGAGGTCCACAATTGTTTTTCTGAGGTCTTGGCTGATTTCTTTTGATTGTCCCATGATGTCAAGCAAAGAGGCACGGAGTTTGAAGGTAGGCCTTAAAATACATCCTCAGGTACACCTCCAATTCAGTACACCTCCTATAAGAAGCTAATTGGCTAATTGTCTAAAGGCTTGACCTCATTTTCTGGAATTTTCCAAGCTGCTTTAAGGCACAGTTAACTTAGTGTATGTAAATGTCTGACCCACTGGAATTTTGATATAGTCAATTAAAAGTGAATCAATCTGTCTGTAAACAATTGTTGGAAAAATTACATGTGTCATGCACAAAGTAGATGTCCTAAACAACTTGCCAAATCTATTGTTTGCTAATATTAAATCTGTGGAGTGGTTAAAAAATTAGTTTTGATGACTTCAACCTAAGTGTATGTAAACTTCTGGCTTCAAATGTATATACACCGATCAGCCACAACATTAAAACCACCTGCCTAATATTGTGTAGGTCCCCCTCGTGCCGCCAAAACAGCGCCAAACCGCATCTCAGAATAGCATTCTGAGATGCTGTTCTTCTCACCACAATTGTACAGAGAGGTTATCTGAGTTACTGTAGACTTTGTCTGTTCGAACCAGTCTGGCCATTCTCTGTTGACCTCTCTCATCAACAAGACGTTTCCATCTGCAGAACTGCCGCTCACTGGATGTTTTTTTGTTATTGGCACCATCGCAGGAGATCAGCAGTTACAGAAATACTCAAACCAGCCCGTCTGGCACCAACAATCATCCATGTGATTATCTAATCAGCCAATCAACAGCAGTGCAGTGCATAAAATCATGCAGATACGGGTCAGGAGCTTCAGTTAATGTTCACATCAACCATCAGAATGGGGAAAAAATTTGATCTCAGTGATTTCGACCATGGCATGATTGTTGGTGCCAGACGGGCTGGTTTGAGTATTTCTGTAACTGCTGATCTCCTGGGAATTTCACGCACAAAAGTCTCTAGAATTTACTCCGAATGGTGCCAAAAACAAAAAACTTCCTGTGAGGGGCAGTTCAGTAGACAGAAATGCCGTGTTGATGAGAGAGGGTAACAGAGAATGACTAGACCGGTTCGAACTGACAAAGTCTACGGTAACTCAGATAACTGCTGTTAAATTGTGGTGATGCTGTCTTGGCAGCTCTAGGAGGACCTACAGAATATTAGGCAGGTGGTTTTAATGTTGTGGCTTATCAGTGTGTGTGTGTGTGTGTGTGTGTGTGTGTGTGTGTGTATACCAGTCAAATGTTTTGAAACACTGGGGCCTGTGTAGCTCAGTGGTAAAGATGCTGGCTACCACCCCTGGAGTTTGCTAGAATCCCAGGGCGTGCTGAGTGAGTTGAGCGTGGTTGCCGCGGTGGATGGCATGAAGCCTCCACACGCGCTATGCCACGTGATAAGATGTGCAGGTTGATGATCTCAGACGTGGAGGCAACTGGGATTCGTCCTCTGCCACCTGGACTGAGGCAAATCACTACGTGACCACAAGGACTTAAAAGCACATTGGGAATTGGGCATTCCAAATTGAGAGAAAAAGGGGAAAAATCCACACAAAAAAAATAATCAAAACTATGGAATAATATAAATTGAACTATGGGAATTATGTTGTGTGTCTGTGTGTGTGTGTGTGTGTGTGTGTGTGTATATATATATATATATATATATATATATATATATATATACTATATATATAATATATATATATCACATACAGTATATATATATATATATATATATATATATATATATATACATATATATATATATATATATATATATATATATATATATTTTTTTTTTTTCAATGTTAAAATACTTTCTCCTATCCCAACTTGAAATGTTCCAGGTTCAATACAAGTTAAGCTCAATCGACAGCATTTGTGGCATAATGTTGATTACCACAAAAATGTATTTTGACTCGTCCCTCGTTTGCTCTAAAAAAAAAAAAAAGCAAAAATCGAGGTTACAGTGAGACACTTACAATGGAAGTGAATAGGGGCCAATTAAAATATTAAAATATTCACTGTTTCAAAAGTTTAGCCACAAGACACAAAAGATATGTGTGTAAACATGATTTTAGTGTGATAAAATTACTTACAAATATTTTCTGTGGAAAGTTATTGCCAGTTTTACAACTTCGTTTCCATGACGATGTAATATAAACAAACCCTAAAACAACTGTAAAAATGAAATTTTAAACAAATTTACAGCTCAAATAATAAGTTTTAACAGAAGAATTAGTTCAAGTTCTTTTATAAAATTATAAGCTTCACATTTCTGTGTTTAAACTCTCCAAAAAGTGGCCACATTCACTTTCATTGTCTCCATTCACTTCCATTGTAAGTGCCTCACTGTAACCTCGATTTTTGCTTTTTTTAAAGAAAAGGATCAAAAATCTAAATTAATTTTTGTGGTAATCAACGTTATGACACAAATGCTGTCGATTGAGCTTAACTTGTACTGAACCCAGAACATTCCTTTAATATGCAGAGTCAACAAGAAGTATCCATTTGTAGGTTGAATCCTCCAAAATGTGTAAACAATGTGTCTCTGAGGTGATATCAAATCATTCCTCTGTTTGTTTGAGCATCCCGACCAGCAACATCGGCTCACAATGGTGTACTGTAAGTTTGGGGTGGCAGTATCTGTTTGTCGACCAATTGCAGGGGCACTTGATCAAGAAAACTTTTTGAAAACTCAGTGCTAGGGATTTTACATTTCTATTTGGTGACAGAAATTACAGGGTTCCCGCATTTTTGTTTTTTTTATGTCTTAAAAAGTCTTACATCTTAAGTGGTATAACATAAGTATTAATTATCATTTAAAGAGGTCTTAAAGTCAGGGACGGAAAGACGGGAATCGCAATTTGGCCTAATGTGATTCAAAAAACTTAAAAAGGCTAAGATTTAATTAAATAAAAGTATCATTTGCTTGTGCTGAATGCTTCAAAGTGAAGACACAGCACTGTTGCACATTCTCCAACTTCTTGATACAGTGTTTTCCAGCGGTTTCTTTCCTAGCAGTTCACAATCAATGAGTACCAGACATTTATGATGAGCGATCGCTCATCATCTACTGTTAATTAATTTTGACAATGTTTACTTTAAAGTGTTTATACTAAAATACATCGTTTTTAATTGTTTGAAAGATTGCATATTTTATTTACCTCATCTATTTGAGGAAGCAGCTGGAAGCAGTGACGTCTCAAGAGTCCCCGTAGATTTTCAGGCATGTTTATAGTTAAAATTTCTGCCTTATGCATCAAACTTTTTTCCCTGGTTATTATTGGTATTTTGGTTACACAATAAACTGCATCTGGACTCTTGTAGCCTCTGTCTGGGCCACCCCATCACAGGAAGGAAAGACTAAGAATATTCAGTATATTGATTTTACAAATATCTGCAAATTAATATGTTATTGCCTTTCAACACGTTATTATCGAATCTCTAAAATCCAATATCAGTCGACCTCTTATAAGTATTAATATAGTGGTACCTACTACCTAAAACAATTTTAATATGAACTTTAATATCCAAAAGAAACTTACCTCTCTTCTTAGAAACACCCCGGACCCTGCACAGGAGAGTCAAGGTGTGGGCTACAGTAAGGCCATGCTCCGAGCCCTGTCTGCAGTGTGTGTACGCTCACCAGGATACGGCACAAGGTCAGGGTCCCACCATGCTATTCCTACTCTCAATTCTCTCTCCAGAGAGCAGACCAATGCTTGCTAAACTTTTCTCTAGTTATTAGGATAAATGTGGGGTCTTATAACCAGTGTCATATCTGTGTGTCTGGCCACCACAGGACCAATACGATAATCCTCATCGACAGAGAGGGAAACGTGAACTTTACAGAGCGTAACATGCTAAATTGCGACATCAACCAGTGGAGCACAAATAGCTTCCACTTCAAACTGCAGGAATGATGGCCTGGCCAAGGGAGGAAAAGACTCACGCTGTGCCTTTCTCAAACCATCCTTTGCTCAAGCCATGCAGCACCACTGTTTATATCATTACCAAGCTCAAGACTTAACTTTGACTTTTCTGTTGAAATAGGAAAGGTGTTAATTATTTGTACACTGGCTCTGTTCTGAGAGAAAGCTTGAGTGCACTTTTCAAGATAAAGTTTCTTTTTCGTTTTCCTCATAAAAGGTGTGAATTTGAGTGCATGTGATTCTCTCAGCATCTGTTCATTATTATAGAAGCCAGATAAGTATGAAGTGTGAAATATTGTTATTTATCATCCACTGAATCCTGTTTTATCATAACACAACTTCCACTTATCAACTCATTGGCATGAAATGCTGTTGGACAGAATAGTTGGGAGGACAAAATGTTTACTGCCAAAGAATCACTGTGGCTCACAATCTTTTTTTTCAAATAGTAGAAAATAAATCGTCTTCATGTTGCACGGTGGTGCAGTAGTAATCCACTGAATAGCACATCTTTCACTCAGGACACATTTTGAAGAGCTACAGCCAAAAATGAAGGAACGGTGTTTTCAGTCATTTCTTTAAAACATATTATTGTGAAAATAAATTTTTTCACATTAAATCAAACCATTTTGATTAAACTTTGAAACTGTTTCAAAGTTTGAAGTCTGTATGGTTTGATATACCCTTTGCTGCTCTCACACTACAGAAAGTTATCCTAAGATGACCATAAATGCATTTTATGTCAACTTTAAGGAAACTGATATTAATGTGTCATTTGATGTCATCTCTTTGAGTGATAACAAAGTGCCTGCGATTTGATATTCAGCGTTTGGATCTTCATTCTCTTTGGCTCATGTGTGCTTGTCTGAATCTACTACACTTGCTACTTTTTATGTCCTGTGTATCTACTGTGCTGATTTTGTTTGTCATAGATTAGATGTTGGAGCGGAAAGCCCAGAACTAGTTTCAAAACTAGACTCTGTTTAATTTTAGGCATTTGTTTTGTTTTGTCTCTGCTGTTCACACATACATTTTTAGCCAGACTCAAATATCTTGTCTGAGCTGATAAGGTACCTCAAAACAGTTATGGGAGTCCGTCACCCAGCTCTGGTATTTGGCGTAGTGAAGTGACCTATGTCATTTTCTCCTGTGTATAGCATGTCATGAATAAAACACTGACAATGGCTCTAGTTACTAAACAAGTTACAACATGCATAGCACAAAATGGCAATTCAATTAATGGACCCTTTTCACAGGCTGTGATGATGCAAATCCACCTTAGTAAACTAGGGTAAATTAGCAAACCTTTGTACTTATATATATATATATATATATATATATAAATTAATCTAAATTTACCTTGGAATTAATTAAGAAAAAAAATGGCACCACTGCTCTATTGGGGATTTAAATACAGCTGCAGAGAGCGTGATGGTAAATTCGGCATCTTTCTATCTTGCGACTGCCATAATCCATTGGAAATGGATCCAGTGGAAACGTAATAGTGGATTTTTTATTTTGCTGTTGGAGCAAATGCAAACACAAAATGATACAGTATTTGCTGTGGTCTCCCATTTACCTCTATAGAAGACAGTGTATCCATCTGTAGTTTACTTCCGTGTCCCAAATCCCAAAATGTGAAAAGAGTCCATTATGGTGTGTAACATAGTAACCCATTTACTGGAGGGATATGACTGATTGTGGTCTACTGCCATCTAGGGATATGCTACATAGGGATACAAAGCTTTTCTATAGCCCAAATAGTTAAGCTAATGCTAAATTCATTCAATCCAACAATATGAGGATTTGCAATGTGTAATAATTGTCTTTATTTGTTATAGCTTATTTAGTAAATTGAATTATTTTAAGAAAAGGAAAATGACCTCATATGACACAAAAATCATGACAAAACATGAACAAAGTTAATAGGAAGCCACTGAAATTGTATGTAGACCATTAATTCATACTTTCACAACCCAAAATATGTAGAAAGACAAAGGACATTTTTATGTATCATACTGAATACTGAGTCTACAGAAATAACAATATTAGTTGCAGTGAACAAAATGTGTTTCCTCATTCCTGTGTCGCCTCATAATTTTTTGGTGGCAATGTTATTTTGCTTTAAGTGTTTCCTTCATCCTATACATTTGCAGTGCAATTCTGTACATTTTTAAGATTCATTAAGTTCATCCATAAATTAGATGTTGGATTTGATGTTCTCAGTGTCTTCATCCTTCATGTATTTCCAAGGAGCATAATGAAATGGAAATTTAGAGAAAGTTCAAAAAGCAGCTCTCACCCAGTAATGGTCATTTGTACTAGGTCAAATCTCAAATAATATACTAAAAATCGAATCTATGGTGTTAAAGATATTACTATGGTACTTCTCTGACATAGAATGCATGATAAGTACACAAACTATGAATTCATGAAACTATCACAGACATGATATCAGACTTGTGTTTTACTTGTTTCTTGGTGAGATAAACAACAGCAATAAATAGAGGAAATTTGCAATGAAGAAAGAAACATTACCTCCATATAATCCTTTGTCTTGTAGCTTTTAGAATGAGTTTCAGTATCGAAGATATCCTTTGGCACATAGAATGATGCTTTACTGCATTTTAGACAGATGAGATAAACAGTGAACAACACAACACCCTTTTATACATCAAATTTAACTTGAACAAAAATGGATCTATTATTTGAATAATATTGCTGTAGAATATGATCCATAGTTGCTATAATATGTTAAAGTCACTATAATACTTGAAATGGACTCAAAAACTCAGATATTCATATTTATATTAATTTATATCTAAATCTTAATATTTATTAATAGTAATTATTCAGAGATATCAATGTGAACTGGTCATAATGTTAAAACATTTGGAGATACTATATAATGTAGTTTAAAATGTAATTTGTCTTACTTGCTGGGCAGAAGCTCTAATAATCTAGATGTGAATATGCAAAAGATCACACCAAGAACCAGGAATGCACAGCACCATCCAAGACAGAGCCAGAATGCGTTCTTCAAAGGAAGATATAAACAGGACAACACTGTCAAGAGTGCAAGATCATGCATAAATGGTTTAACATGAAACTTTATGTAAAAAGTCATGTAATTAGTTCTGTAAAAATACACATATATATTGATTATATATTGAGACTACACATTATACAGTTTGTTGGTCTACTACTACATCATAACATTTTCTGCATCTGTTGACATTCACTCACCCAAGGATCAATCACATTCTCACAGGTTGCTGTGTATACATTGCTCAGAGACACAGAGAGCCACTGACAATCCAGAACTTCTGATATAATCTAGAATGTGAAGAATATACAAATAACGCTAATAATGCTAAATACATTTTAAAACAGCACCAGAATCATCTGATATAACTTGAATGGCAATGGCTTGGAATCAGTCATTCACCTAGATTACATTAATTAAAGCTAAACTAATTAACCATACCAAACTGCGATATTCCTCACGAACATGGTTTTTAAACACAAATAGCTCAAAAAAAAATTAAAAAAAAATGAGTGAAACACCAGCACAGGTTTATTTTAGTAATTTAATTTTTTTTCATTATTTCAGATTCTCAGTACAGTCATGTGAACATAATGCATGAGAAATGTCTGCTGTATTGATTTATAGTTGCTGCCCATGTCACCCATGCCTAAATCTGCCACTGAGTTATAGTTTTGTCCAACTACTTACCGCATGTCTAACCCAGTTCATGTAGTGTTGTAGTACCTCCTCTGCCTTGTTCATTGCACACAAAGACACCTACCAGAGAAGTAAAAGCATCTGAATTACAGTTGGCCTTAACAGGAGCAGCAATCATTATAATTGAGAGACCCATCATCCCCATCCCATGAAAACAAATAATGGCATAAGACATCTTGTCAATTACCTCAGAAAGCATTTTTAGCTCATCCCTTAGTCTATGGTGCAAGGCATTTCGAATTATTTAAAACCAGTGTAGGACTTTAAGTGCACCAGGCAGATGAGATGAGGGTTGGCGCTGTTTTGGCGGCACTTGCTATCATTAGTCATATATTTATATATATACAGCTCTGGAAAAAATTAAGAGACCACTGCAAAATTATCAGTTTCTCTGGATTTACTATTTATAGGTATGTGTTTGAGTAAAATGAAAATGTTTGTTTTATTCTATAAAGCACTGACAATATTTATCCCAAATTCCATATAAAAATATTGTCATTTAGAGCATTTATTTGCAGAAAATAACAACTGGTCAAAATAACAAAAAAAGATGCAGTGTTTTCAGACATATATATATATATATATATACAGGTGCATCTCAATAAATTAGAATGTCGTGGAAAAGTTCATTTATTTCAGTAATTCAACTCAAATTGTGAAACTCGTGTATTAAATAAATTCAATGCACACAGACTGAAGTAGTTTAAGTCTTTGGTTCTTTTAATTGTGATGATTTTGGCTCACATTTAACAAAAACCCACCAATTCACTATCTCAAAAAATTAGAATATGGTGACATGCCAATCAGCTAATCAACTCAAAACACCTGAAAAGGTTTCCTGAGCCTTCAAAATGGTCTCTCAGTTTGGTTCACTAGACTACACAATCATGGGGAAGACTGCTGATCTGACAGTTGTCCAGAAGACAATCATTGACACCCTTCACAAGGAGGGTAAGCCACAAACATTCATTGCCAAAGAAGCTGGCTGTTCACAGAGTGCTGTATCCAAGCATGTTAACAGAAAGTTGAGTGGAAGGAAAAAGTGTGGAAGAAAAAGATGCACAGCCAACCGAGAGAACCGCAGCCTTATGATTGTCAAGCAAAATCGATTCAAGAATTTGGGTGAACTTCACAAGGAATGGACTGAGGCTGGGGTCAAGGCATCAAGAGCCACCACACACAGACGTGTCAAGGAATTTGGCTACAGTTGTCGTATTCCTCTTGTTAAGCCACTCCTGAACCACAGACAACGTCAGAGGCGTCTTACCTGGGCTAAGGAGAAGAAGAACTGGACTGTTGCCCAGTGGTTCAAAGTCCTCTTTTCAGATGAGAGCAAGTTTTGTATTTCATTTGGAAACCAAGGTCCTAGAGTCTGGAGGAAGGGTGGAGAAGCTCATAGCCCAAGTTGCTTGAAGTCCAGTGTTAAGTTTCCACAGTCTGTGATGATTTGGGGTGCAATGTCATCTGCTGGTGTTGGTCCATTGTGTTTTTTGAAAACCAAAGTCACTGCACCTGTTTACCAAGAAATGTTGGAGCACTTCATGCTTCCTTCTGCTGACCAGCTTTTTAAAGATGCTGATTTCATTTTCCAGCAGGATTTGGCACCTGCCCACACTGCCAAAAGCACCAAAAGTTGGTTAAATGACCATGGTGTTGGTGTGCTTGACTGGCCAGCAAACTCACCAGACCTGAACCCCATAGAGAATCTATGGGATATTGTCAAGAGGAAAATGAGAAACAAGAGACCAAAAAATGCAGATGAGCTGAAGGCCACTGTCGAAGAAACCTGGGCTTCCATACCACCTCAGCAGTGCCACAAACTGATCACCTCCATGCCACACCGAATTGAGGCAGTAATTAAAGCAAAAGGAGCCCCTAGCAAGTACTGAGTACATATACAGTAAATGAACATACTTTCCAGAAGGCCAACAATTCACTAAAAATGTTTTTCTTATTGGTCTTATGATGTATTCTAATTTTTTGAGATAGTGAATTGGTGGGTTTTTGTTAAATGTGAGCCAAAATCATCACAATTAAAAGAACCAAAGACTTAAACTACTTCAGTCTGTGTGCACTGAATTTATTTAATACACGAGTTTCACAATTTGAGTTGAATTACTGAAATAAATGAACTTTTCCACGACATTCTAATTTATTGAGATGCACCTGTATATAGACACACACACACACACACACACACACAGTACCATGCAAAAGTTTTAGGCACTTGTGAAAAATGTTGCATAGTGAGGATTTCTTCAAAAATAATGCAAAGAAAACAAGTTCATATTCATTTTTAAACAACACAATACAAATGTTTTACATACATAACTTGGGAAGAGTTCAGAAATCAATATATTTGGTGGATAACCCTGATTTTCAATCACAGCTTTCATGCGTCTTGGCATGCCCTCTACCAGTCTTTCACATTGCTGTTGGGTGAATCTATGCCACTCCTGGCGCAAAAATTCAAGCAGCTCGGCTTTATTTGATGGCTTGTGGCCATCCATCTTCCTCTTGATCACATTCCAGAGGTTTTAAATGGGGTTCAGGTCTGGATCGTGGTCCTACATCCACACCTTGATTGACTTGGCTGTGTAGTATGGAGCATTGTCCTGCTGGAGAAACCAGGTAGGGAACATTGTCAGAGCATAAGGAAGCAAGTTTTCTTCCAGGATAACCTTATACGTGGCTTGATTCATGCATCCTTCACAAAGATAAATCTGCTCGATTCCAGCCTTGTTGAAACACCCCCAGATCATCACGGCTCCTCCACCAAATTTCACAGTGGGTGCGAGACACTGTGGCTTGAAGGCCTCTCCAGGTCTCCGTCTAACCATTAGACGACCAGGTGGAGGATCGGTGATGATCTGGGGGTGCTTCAGCAAGGCTGGAATCAGGCAGATTCATCTTTGTGAAGGAGGCTTGAATCAAGCCATGTACAAGGTTATCCTGGAAGAAAACTTGCTTCGTTTTGCTCTGACAATGTTCCCCAACTCTGAGGATTGGTTTTTCCACCAGGACAATGCTCCATGCCACACAGACAGGTCAATCAAGGTGTGGATGGAGCACCACCGGATCACGACCCTGTCATGGCCAGCCCAATCTCCAGACCTGAACCCCACTGAAAACCTCTAAAATGTGGACAAGAGGAAGATGGATGGTCACAAGCCATCAAACAAAGCCGAGATGCTTGAATTTATACCAGGAGTGGCATAAAGTCACCCAACAGCAATGCGAAAGGCTGGGTAGGGAGCATGACAAGATGCATGAAAGCTGATTGAAAATCAGGGTTATCAACCAAATACTGATTTCTGAACTCTTACTGAGTTAAAATATTAGAATTGTGTTGTTTAAAAATGAATATGAACTTGTTTTCTTTGCATTATTCGAGGTCTGAAAACACTGCATCTTTTTTGTTATTTTGACCAGTTGTAATTTTCTGCAAATAAACGCTCTAAATGACAATATTTTTATTTAGAATTTGGGAGAAATGTTGTCAGTACTTTATAGAATAAAACAAAAATGTTCATTTTACTCAAACACATACCTATAAATATAAATCCAGAGAAACTGATAATTTTGAAGTGGTCTCTTAATTTTTTCCAGAGCTGTATATACTGTATATATATATATATATATATATATATATATATATATATATATATATATCCACAACAGTTTGTTCTAGTCCTTGAATCTGATTGAACGAGAGGCGTTGCATGAGTATTGATGGACTCACACTATCAGCACTCCGACGCTTCACTGTTTGTATCACTCCACTTGTGTTCGAGCTGTTCTAAACTAAAGTGTAAGAGCAGTGCATATGTGTTAAGAGCTATATGTGTCTCTTTACATGTAATTTTGTGACGTTACATATTTTAGCCAGCAGGTGGCAGCAAAACACAATTTGTTTGTGCAATATAAGGGATAGGGAGGAATACCTCCGCTTTGACGGCTATTTTTCCACTGAGAAAATAGGATGAATTTAACCAAAATGACATTATATTCAGAAAGCTGACTAACACACTACAGCATCTCTGCTTGAGAATGGCAGCAGGGACAGGTGATCACACAAGCTCCATCTCTCTCTCTCTCTCTCTCTCACTCACACACACACACACACATCCTTGTTTCTCCAATAACTTGTTAGAAACAGCCCAAGCCGTGATACTAGTTCTAAAGTGATATTTTTGAATTACTAACGAAGGCTTGGACGCATCATTTAGTTTTAACTACCAATGGCAGATTCTGAACCGTTGCGTAAGAAAGTAGTTCCATGCACAAATGCATTTTTTATGACCGTACTCAGTTTTTCCTATTTTTTTTTTATTTACTTGTTCATTGAACTGTTGAATATAAGCAATATCACATGAGCAAGAGTGCGATATGGGCCTAAATCAGCATTGCTGTGATTACCTATGGCACTCTGCCTGCTGCCGAATCACAATAGTGCCGATGTAGGGCCATATCGCACTCTTGCTCGTGTGATATTGCTTAAGTATACAGTAAATAATTTACTGTATACTTAAGCAATATCACACGAGCAAGAGTGCGATATGGCCCTACAGTATTATATATATATATATTTACATATATGTATGCACAGTACTGTGCAAAAGTTTTAGGCACTTGTGAAAAATGTTGCATAGTGAGGATTTCTTCAAAAATAATGCAATAAATAATTTTCATTGATCAATTAATGTCATACAAAGTCCAGTAAACATAAAAAAAAAAAAAAAAATGCTAAATCAATATTTGGTTTGACCACCTTTGCATTCAAAATAGCACCAACTCTCCTACGTACACCTGGACACAGTTTTCCTTGTTGTTGGCAGATAGGATGTTCCAAGCTTCTTGGACAATATGCCACAGTTCTTCTATCTATTTAGGCTGTCTCAATTACTTCTGTCTCTTCATGTAATCCCAGACTGACTCGAAGTTCAGTGGTGCGCACTGTGGGGGCCATGCCATCTGTTGCAGGACTCCCTGTTCTTCTATTTTATTCGAATCTATTTGCAAAAGGAATGTCTAAAATGTATAATTCCCATTGACACACTAAAACTGAAGATATAAATAACCATCTTAAGACAAATGTTTTTGTGAAACATATTATGTGCCTAATACTTTTGCACAGTACTGTGTGTGTATATATATATATATATATATATATATAATGTATATACACACACACACACACAGGATATACAGTACATTATTCCAAACTTTTGGCTGCCAGTGTATATATGTGTGTGTGTGTGTGTTTGTTATACTGTATATGCACATGTTCAATGTTATTTTATATTCATTTAGTTTGATGTAAGGGAACATTATTGCATGTTTAAAACTGACTTACATTTGCTATGATATAAGGAGTCTCATTATGAAGAGCTGCTTGAGTCTCACTGGTGTACTGTAGGGTATTATCAGCATTGCTCTGAAAAAAGAAGCAACAGTTCAAATAAAAATATAGGCTCTATCCACAAGGAAAAAATCAAATGCTGTCTCACAGCTATGTTAAACAAACCACAAAAAAATGACCATAAAGACTATAACTGAAGTGACACTGATTTCTGAGACATTTAGATCCTTCTTTATAAATGTACCTTGTAGTCTTGACTAATGATAGCAAGTGCCTCCACACTAGAGTTCATCCTGCTCTATAAACAGAGAGAGAGAGAGAGAGAGAGAGAGAGAGAGAGAGATGTTCAGAACAGATTCAGATATTTGGTCTCAACCCAGTGGCTCTGTTTGTTTCTGAACAAAATTGCTAAATGCATTTAATAAAATTCAACTAACCATGTAATTGTATATAGTTTAGAAACGTAAATAGGCCTTTCAACTTATAAAAGGGGTGAATATGATACAGACTATTATGCATTAAGTTATGCTACTGTGTTGGGTCGCCACTTGATGTCCATTGTATCTCAGTCCTGAAGTAAAATCAAGTGAGATCCACAGGATTAAAGAACAGAAATCTGAAATCATTTAAAGAAGAGCCTTAAGAGACATACTCTGTCTGTGTTCTGCTCCTGAACCACTGTATTGAGGTATCTGGCATGATTCGCTTCTCTTTGCATATCATCCCTGATTGCTTCATTTTCCTGCAGAAAACAGAGGCAAACACGCTAACGTTCAGCCTGCATTCTTGAAGCTTAAAATGCTGCCTTTCTGCAGGCATACTCACAGGAAGTGCTGCTGCTGTGTCCAGTTCATCTGCAAAAGCTGCAAGATCTCTCTTCACCACAGATTTACTCATCTGAGAAATGGGAAAATAGCATTTATTTTCAGACTCATGCATATTAATATGCACACACACATACTAACATATAGTACACATACCAACACTCTGAGTCCATCGTAGTTGATTGTGTCCAGGCCACTGTCTCGAAAACTCTGAACAGCATATCTTCCATCTTCAGGCAGAAGAGTGGTACTGTCAAGGTCTATAGACATATCCTGCAATGTGCCCTCAAAGCTTTCTAAGTACTGCAGGGCCAACAGAGAGAGAAAATGTATCTAGAAAACATCTTAATAAAATTTCAATACAAACAATACTGTAAATCAATTAACAAGCCTGGTACATCCTATCTGCCAACAACCAAGAAAAACTGTGTCCAGGTGTACCTAGGATAATTGGTGCTGTTCAAAAGGCAAAGGTGGCCACACCAAATATTGATTTAGCTTTTTTATGTTTACCGGACTTTGCATGATGTTAATTGATAAATTATTTTTGAAGACATCCTCACTATGCAACATTTTTCACAAGTGCCTAAAACTTTTGCACAGTACTGTATAACACAGGAAGACATAAATATTTTACATGTCTGCACCTTGCTGGTATTGAGAAATACGTCCATATTGAAGACTTCATCCATTTTCATGGTGTAGAACATGGACCTTCCTGCTCTGCAGCCACTGTTTTGCACACAAATACCAACCAGAAATCATATTGTGCGTCAACTACCCTAATAGGCTATTCAAAATGTTTTGTCAGGTATTCTAGAAAATGTGTTTTATTTGGTAACTTCTAAATGCTGCTTTTATTCAAGTAAAAAAAAAAAATTTTTTTTACATGACAAAATTAACCTGACAACATTAGGTTACACAAATATAAGTAAATAGATTCTTAAAGGGATAGTTCACTCGAAAATGAAAATTCTGTTCATTTGCTCATCATGATGTTCCAAACCTTTTTTTCTTCCATGAAACAAAAACAGATAAGCCTCAGTCACCATTCACTTTCATTTTATAGGAAAAACACATCCAACGAAAGTGAACAGAGGCTCAGGCTAACATTCTGCAAAACATCTCCTTTTGTGTACCATGGAAGAAAGAACGTCTTATGGGTTTGGAACGACATAAGCATGGGTAAATAATGAGAGAATTTTTAATTTTCTGTAAAGTATCCTTTTATGGAAGCAACTGCATGTTACCACTTTTCATAGTGTATAGAACCTCATTTACTGGTATATCTCTGAAGTCTTGATATTTAGCTTGGGCAAAGTGTCATTTGTGGTCCCATTTGCAGTCTGTGTTATGTTGAGCATTTGCATTGTTGAGGCGTCAGTTGTGGTAAGTGAATGTTTTTTATGGGTGGTGTTGCTATTGGAGGCATGAATGGCATTGAACTCTGCGATAGTGTTTAAACTGCTGAAGAGATTCTCCTGTGTGTCCAAGAACTGTGCAAGAACAATAAAGCAATATGATCGGTTGTGGCTCAGTAATCTTATGCAATGTTTGTGTTTGTCAATGTTTGTGCTCGTAATACCTCAAAAATCTTCCCACTGGTCCAAGCCTTGCAGCCTAGAGTGTAAGCATTTCCTCCAAAGAAAAGAGTGATGAAGACCATGATTATGAAGAGCCAAGTAAAGATGAATATCATACCAGCAGCTCTAAAACCAATTAAAACTGTAAGTTTCTGGGTCATGCACATGCTCTAGAAAAAGTGAATGCTCTATCTTTGCCATGTGATAAATCACATTATGAATAACATTACTTACACCCTGAGCAGGTAGATGGCTGACAGTCTCAGTTGGTTGTTCAGGTACACAGGGTAAACAGCGGGAAAGAAAATCAGAGGAACACAAATAACCAGTCCAGCAAACATCAGCAATGCTATGACCAGAATCAAGGTGCAGAACACCACTGATAATGACCACCTATAATAAAAATGGTAGCAGGTTATGTCTCATTTCATAAACATGAAAAATCCTTGGTGTTACTAGTTACTGTACAGTATGCATGGAATTATAACAACATGCTTCAGAACTCAACAGAACACACTTAAGAGAAGGTTGAAATGGCTTAATCATCTATCTATCTATCTATCTATCTACTGTATCTATCTATCTGTCTGTCTGTGTCTGTCTGTCTATATTGAACTAACCTAAATGCCTTTTTTATAGTGTTTTGTGAACTTGAATCCTTACCTGATATACTCATAGTATTTGATGTCCCTGTGGTATCTGTTTAGTATTGAAAGCACACCAGATGCAGTGGTTGAGAGTGAGTCTAGAGACGGAATCTGGTCACTGCTGTTTTTAAAGAATTCCCTCGTCTCATTAAAGTCAACAACCAGTGCTACATTACAGGTGACAACAATATGTATATCAGGACGTTTTCAAAGGTTTTCTTGCTGGAAAACTTCACAAAGAAACAGCAGGCAAATATTTTGAACAGACATTCTAATTTACCTGCGATTTTTGGTGCAGTCTGAGAAATGTAATTTTGAGGGATGGAGTAAAATGATATATTACCCTGAAAAAGTGAGCAAAACAACAATGGGTCAACATCAGCTTATGTACAGTAATGTGCTGGTTAACTTCAAATGTCAATCACATTCTATTGTACCTGCTCCACCACACCCTCCAGTGCAGATACAGAACTCAAGTGTTGTAGCTGTTCATCCAAACTAGGAATCTATACAGGATTGAAATGGACAACATAGCTTAACCGTGGGCAGGACTGAAAACTTATGATTAGATTAACTGGTGGTCATAATAACCTGGCTCTAAATGTTATTTTCTTAAACAAGTTTGATCCACATGTAGCTACAGCATGTTATGAAGGAATGACAGACTTCATAAACATTATCACAAGCCCCAGTAATATATTCAGTGTCATTTCTTTCATATTTACTCCAAGGACTCATACCAGGTAATAATTTGCATCTGACTCCAGATCAGTGCCTTCCAGGAGCTCACAGCTTTGTGAGCAATTGTTCTTGAGACTGTGCAACCTGCTCTGCAACCACCGCAGTTCGGATTCCAGATAGCTGTGGCGTGTCTGCATGGATATTCTCGTTTCTTCTAAGATCTGAAGACTACCCTGTGCTCTAGAGGCATCTAAACTCACAGGAGATAATAAAAATCATATGGGTATTCTGTATCCTATATTTTATATTCTAAATTTCATATTCTATATACAAAACAATATTGTTTTTTGACACTTTCGATTAAAATAGCATCTGTTTGATCTGAAAAGCAGTATATTTATATTAATCGCTGACATTGTTTGTTGTTGCTTTAAGATTTATCTTCACTGGAGGTAAGGGGCCAAGCTTAAATTGTTAATTAGAAGATGTTGTCCACATACTTTTTGCCATGTAGTGTTTTCTGTTATTAAGATAAAGGTGGTGATACATACCTTGAATAGTGTGAGCAATGTGAAAGAGAGCATTATTAACTTGGGTGTTAAAAGATGACACGACTGTGGAACCAATCAAATTCCCCATCCCTGAAAAAAATAAGACAAAACATCTGACGATGTGCCGGCAATGTTAAAGGTGCAGTATGTAAGATTCAGAAACCCTTGTTATTAATGACACTTGTGGCCGTTAAGTGAACTGCGGCCAGCTACCTGTTGCTCATGCTCGTGCACACACTTCATAAGGACACGAGTATCGACCAAAACAATGATGTAAGGTACAAAGAGTCTGAACGTGATTCACCGACATCATGCTGACAGATGAGGTAGCATAATTAAAATTACACAGTTATGATTGTTTTACTACAAACTTTGAGACTGTATATTATATTTGACTCTCCAGTGCTGGAACAGGGCTAAAACAAAGTGTGGATATAGGTCTGACTATGTGAGACTGTAGTTTTAAGTAATCACTTTTCTTTGCTTGATACATGACTGCATTTATACGATAGCCTATGTCGGTGTTAGCTAGCTAGCCAGCTTTATCAATACCTGTTAGCTAAATTTGGTGGATGATGACAGTAGCTGTTTATAAAATAGACTGTACATTATAAATATGTTGACACAATTCAGTATTGATGTGATTCCATCACAACTGTCATTTTGATATATCGATGCGCTATTGTTTTATAATTATAGATTGTATGTATTTTCTGTATAACCAAGTTACGTTACACTAATGAATGGGTCTTTTTGCATTATCTTGAACATTGTCTAGCATTCATTTAATGTGTTATTGTAGTTTACCTTGCTGAATAATTAAAGATTAACAATGATTATGACAGTTACTGTGCAGGCAAAATCAAGTTAGCTAAAATTACACAGATCAATCCTTATGGCACTATATTTCACATACTTTGCAGTTATGTAAGCTTAACTGTCCAATAAGAAGAACGCCAATTCAGGGTCGGTTTTGATCCCCAAAACAGAACGAAGGTCCCTCCAGGAATCAAATGCCCTGCCGATGTACACTCTAGTTTTCGCTCGACCCGATCACGTTCCCGCTTAGCTAGACTGGATTCAGTACATAAATGTTTTTTTTTTTTGTTGTTTTTTTTTTTGGCTTACTCTGAATTTGTGTAGGTGTCGGTGTTGTGCTGGGAGCCGGATGTTTGCTGGATTCCATCTCTAAGACATCGTTACCTAGTGTTGCAGTTTGTTGTCGCTGTTGAATAGCAAAAAAGATGCTACTGCCTGAGGCAAGGCTCTCGGGAGCACGCATAAACGTCACATCCTTTGGATTTTCCCGGCAAAAGCGACCCACTCCCTTCGCATGAAAATCAGTCTACAGGCTTTAATAGGCAACCTAGGAAGTCCGGCAAGGACTCATTTTTTAAGTTGCGTTACAAGCCATTCACACATTGGCAAAAAAAAGGTGAATATTACATGACAAATTTTACATATTGCACCTTTAAGCATGATCAATTAAAGAAAGCATCTTTATTGCATCTCATTCTTACCTTCTAAATCTCTTATGATCTCTTCTTGAGGAACTGAGAACTGCTTGATAATAGTGTTTATTTTCTGAAAAGGGAAAATATAAAATAATAAGGAATGGTTTCAATATTAAATTATTGCTGATGAAGAATCTTCTAATATAACTGAGATTTGTCATACCTTCTGGATTGATTTAAATGCATTCTCAACATAACTGATGTCATTTCTCAGGTGATTCAAACTGGGACTCATGTTTTCATGTACTCTGTTGTTGGTGGTAAATGTCAAAAATACTCCTACCCTTTAGTCAAAGCAGACACATGGAAACACATTGGTAAATGTCATGCCAAAATGTCAATTAAATGAATTTTGTTTTTAAGTGATATCTGCCTCTATACTGTATGTAAATATGCACACTGTTTGAATGCCCTTTGAATACTGTATATTATACACAGTTTGGCTTTCCTTGAAGGGATAGTTTCCATGAAACACAAAAAGAATGATAGCCTCAGTCATCATTCACTTATGTTTAATGGTGGCTGAGGCTAACAGTTTGCACAACATCTCCTTTTGTATCCCATGAAAGAAAGAATGTCAAATGGATTTAGCACAACATGAGAGTAAGTTAGTAATGACAGAATGTTCCATTTTTGGGTGAACTATCCCTTTAACAGTAATGAATGTCTGAGAATGTGTTATTTAATTCTTACAGCAAAAGGACAGCTACGATGGACAGGCATGTTATCACTGTGATATCCTTTTTGTACCATGGCGATGACAAGGGTGATGACCTGTCAATCACTGCAACAGTACTGCTATGGAAAAAATTCCATGCAAGCATTCCACCCACAACTGGCATAATCAGCATGTACAGAACAACCAGAATGAGGCAAACAGTGTACCCGGCCTCATAGTGTACAATCTGTGGAGACAGCAGGAATAATTATTTATTTACAAAAATTTAAAGATCTGCAGATTATTGCTTTTGTCATTCCAATTGTCATTGCCAGTATACAGTATGTTGACAGAAAAGTGACACAATCATGATGGAATATGAAACAATGCATTGACAAGTTGACAAATATTAATGTGAACAAACTTGTTATAAAAGGCGTGAAGGAATCTTTTGTTAACTGGTCTGTTTACCTTTGTGGTCTAAAACTGGTTTATCAAGTTAAAATACAATACAATCAGCCAAAGTCACTGAAAACCACTGATTACCTGTGACATTTTTGGTTTTTCATTCTTTGATGCCCGAGATGCTACATCTGGAGTTTATAAGAGAAGCAGATTTTCATATATTATTATTTTGCAGCATATGAAATAAGTTTTGACACAGACATTAATGAAGGAAATTGCTGGTATTTAAAGAAGTCCTACATAGTTCATGTCTTAAAAATAAAGTATTGAGAAGTTACTTTTTTGTCTCATATAAAATTTTATTTACTTCTTTATTTTTACTTTTCTCTATTGGATTTCAGAAGCAATTATATAAAACGGTAAAATGTGATCTCATATTTTCACATTAATTAATTCAGTCCCTAGTGGGTTAAAAAAGAAGAAGAAAGTACTGTATATTAATTTCCATAAGATATTACTTACCTAATGGAAATTAGTTTGGCTGCACAGCCCCAAGAAACAAGCGTGCAAAATTGTACAAAGGCTCCAGAGAATCATAAGAATGGGAAATGGGAAATCCAGAGGTCCGAGTAATGTTAACATACTGAGGATCAGTGTAATTTGGGCAGGGTGTTGTCAAACCAGCACAGCTCAGGAAAGACACCAATACCAATATGCTTATTCTCTGTAGGACCATTTTTAACTGTGCAAGTGATCCCTCTGAGATTAAGACAAGACCTTTCAATTAAACACAGACAAAACACTCTACTCTTTTTCATAGAGCTACTGGGGTAATATATATTTATATACATATATACATTATATATATCTGTACTGTATAATAATATGCCACTTATTTATCTCAATTATTACATTTTATTATTAAAGTCTAGCGAGTGTCCAAAGTAATCAGTATATTTTTTATTTAAACTTAAATGATACGTACATGATACATGATGAAGATAATAAATATTTCAGATAAAATTTAGGAGATGAATGGTTGAGAATGCAAAGGTTGTGTTGCATGTGGTACATAAAGATGTAAAAAGAATAACACAAAAACATGCTACATACCTTCTCAAATTTAAGATCTCATAAGTTAAGTCTTCTACATCACATCACGCCATTGAGTGTCTCTCTCTCCAGCACTTACATACCTTCTAGTATCATTATGACTCATGTTGTCTTTCCTTCGCATTTGAAGAGCACATCTTATGGGAGCAGTGCAGAACCAGTTTAACACATAACCACATCCTCCACAGTTTTAGCAATAAATGCGCTGAGTTAATATACGTTATTAATAATACAAAAAAATGTATACTCTTTCTTATATGCTGAAATTAGAACCTTCCTGACCCCTGACTTATAAGAAAATACATCTTTTATATATTAAAAATATATTTATTTTTATCTTTTTGATTATTTGTCTCCTTTATCTTATTTATGTATACATTTTGGTTGGTTTATACTGTTTTTTTTTTCTTCCTTCACCTGTACTTGTCTTTATGACTCAGTGATTGTAGCCATACATCTTATTGAACATTTATATAGAAAAATCCACAGTTTTAGCACCATTGTGGACTTTTCGGCACATTTTCCAACTTATATCAATGTTAAATTAGCGATCTGAATAATAATATTGTTCAAATACAGTGTTACTATGAATGCAAACTTTAATACAGTGAAAAAGACACTCTATTAGCATAACATAAATATATTTAAATAAATAACTATTTCCAACATTCTTTTGAATGTACATTTTCTAAAATGAAATATTTGATGCCATGAGTGTACCTTCATTTACTAAATGAAGCAATGCCATAACAATTTTACCTGGTCGCAAAAAGTAGTCCATTAATTTACCTGATGAACTTTCACCTTTTGCTGACCCAGAGCTAATGTGTGCTTCTAAATCACTTGCACCTTTATCAGCAACTGACACATAAGTGCCAGCTTTACATGTCATACATTCTGCTTCCCATGGATCTCGACCTGGACGAAAGCATGGGAATTTTTTGTGCAAATCTTCTGTAAATTTGCACTTTTGTTTGGGCATTGTTTCCACTCAGCTGGCATTTGCTGCTACTGTCAAGCAACTGTTTCACAACAGCGCTTCGCGCGTTCGCGGAGAGATTGACAGGCAGGAATTTGGCCAATAGTTGCTGCAAGCGTCTTATAATCGACCAATTGGTGTGCGAGAAGGCGGGACTTACAAAGAGGGGTTAAATCAATGCAAATATGCGCGCACACACAATTAAGTATTAGACCAGATGCACATCATAATACAACTAAAGCCGAATCCCGGACATTTTCGCAAATTTAAAAATCCCGGCAGGACGCTTTTTTAAGGTCCGAAAAAGAGGACATGTCCGGGGAAAAGAGGACGTATGGTCACCCTACTGTTAACAACAAATCTTTCAACTGATTGAAAAATGATAAAACAACTGATTTAACCAACAGCTTGTGTATGTATTTTGAAGAAAAACTTGCAGTTACTTTTTGTCCCTTTAGACGGCGCTGTATTACAAGTCTCTACGTTCTCGACCCCTCGCTCGCCGTACATTGGCATTGTGGGTAAAATGTAGTCTTGCAATTATAGCTGTACATTGAGACCCATGTTTTTTAAATTGACTAAAAAACTACAATTACAATGACGAGTAACGCGCAGGTTTAGTAACAGTGCCTTACCTTAAATAAAGCAACACCAAGGTTCCGTGAGGTGGGAACCAGGGAGTAGCAGGACTGAAGGTATGTGCCTATGTATATGTAATATTTGTTTGTTAAACATCAAGTTTCAACGAATGTTATCGGCAGAGTGCAGTCTTCTCTCTTGTACTGGCTTATACACGTTTACGAATTTGCCTTTTCCGACGGTGGCAATCCTTTGAAGGGTTTGGGTGACTCTGTATATGCGTCTCAGAACCGAGTAAGCTGCCTTGCTGGACAGCATTTCGATCATCACAAGCGCGTTCAAACCTTGTCCAAAATGCTGGCTGGTTAGGTAGCGCACAAGGTTTTGAGACACCGCATGTATGTGTAGCCACAGTGCTAGTTAGCAAGCTCAACGCGGAATTTCTGGAAAATGGGAAGTGAGTGTCAGCAGGTGAATTTAGAAAAAGGCAGACGAAATACAAACAGAATGTCTTGGTTTGCTAGTCCAGAAGATACAGCGAGATCAATGAAAGCCACCTGTGCTGTATGCAGGGTTGGGAGGGTTACTTTTGAAATGTATTCCACTACAGATTACAGAATACATGCTGTAAAATGTAATTTGTAACGTATTCCGTTAGATTACTCAAGGTCAGTAACGTATTCTAAATACTTTGGATTACTTCTTCAGCACTGGTAGATTTATTCACTTGTTTTGACTATAAAAACTCTGCCAGTACAGTAAGACAAAATAAACATGTTAAAAATACATTCTCTGAAAAACCTAAATATCTTATGCAGTGTTGTTTCTAAAACAAGATAAATCAAACTGATCATGTTTTAAGGATTTTTAGATATTTTCACAGGAAAACAATACAACAATTATTATCAAGAATATTATTTTTGCCCTAATATTAAAGGTCTTACTAGAAAAAAGAAATTATGATCCAACGTGAATTTTCTTGATAAAAAATATGATCGTGCCTGGTAACGTGCATGTAAAATGGCTAGAAATAGCATTTTAGCTTAGCGTAAAGCTGACAATTTACACAAGGTTTATTTCTATTTCTTCTGCTCCAAACTTACTTCAAACTTACTTCTGTCTGCTCGTATGAATGTAACGCATCATAAGAAAGTGTTTCACCGCTGTTCAAATGCACTTTGGATCGCATCATTTATATGTATAAATATTTTCCATCTGAAAGGACTAAATATTAAATGAAACAAATGACAATAAAATGCAAAGTAATCTCTTCAGTAATCAAATTACTTTTTGAATGTAACTGTATTCAAATTAACAATGATTTAAACTGTAACTGTAGTGGAATACAGTTACTTATATTTTGCATTTTAAATACATAATCCCGTTACTTGTATTTCGTTACTCCCCAACCCTGGTTGTATGACACATTAGTTTCCACTTCACAATGCAAATGAGTATGTGTGATATTAAGTCAACAGCACGTCAACCTGCCTGAGTTGCTGATGTCAATATCAGCGAAAGTGTTGTGATATACACCTCTGGAGACCACTGCAAAATTATCAGTTTCTCTGGATTTACAATATGTAGGTATGTGTTTGAGTAAAATGAACATTTTTGTTTTATTCTATAAAGTACTGACAACATTTCTTCCAAATTCCAAATAAAAATATTGTCATTTAGAGCGTTTATTTGCAGAAAATGACAACTGGTCAAAATTAACAAAAAAGATGCTGTGTTTTCAGACCTCGAATAATGCAAAGAAAACAAGTTCATATTCATTTTTAAACAACACAATACTAATATTTTAACTTAGGAAGAGTTCAGAAATCAGTAGTTGGTGGAATAACCCTGATTTTCAATCACAGCTTTCATGCGTCTTGACATGCCTTCTACCAGTCTTTCACATTGCTGTTGGGTGACTTTATGCCACTCCTGGCGCAAAAATTCAAGCAGCTCGGCTTTGTTTGATGGCTTGTGACCATCCATCTTCCTCTTGATCACATTCCATAGGTTTTCAATGGGGTTCAGGTCTGGAGATTGTGCTGGCCATGACAGGGTCTTGATCCCGTGGTCCTCCATACACACCTTTGGGGCTTTTCCACTGCATGGTACAGCTCGACTCGACTCTGCTTGCTTTTTGGGGGTTTTCCACTGTGGATAGTACCTGTTACCTGATACTTTTTTTTAGTACCAACTCGGTCGAGGTTCCAAGCGAGCCGATACTAAATGTGACGTCAAAACCCTGCAGATCACTGATTGGTCAGAGAGAATTGTCACTACCAGCGTCACTGGATTTGCAACATGGGACATCAACCCGCTAGTTTTAAAGTTAGCAACAGCGCTAGCAGTATCATTTGTTAACGTGACTTTCGAATTGTAAAAAGAAATGGCTGTGCACAAAACCACGCCGTGGTCAATAAACGAGGTGCAGATGTTCCTCTCATTAGCGACAAATGAAACGACGCGAAGCGAAAAAGTCTTTCAGGAAGTGTCTCAGCTGTTGGCCGCACACGGCTACCACCGGACCTACCAACAGTGTAGGGAAAAGTAAAAAAAAACTTAAGTGACTACAGAATCATCAAGGACCACAACAGCCGGAGTGGTTCAAACAGAAGAAAGTGGAAGTGGTTCGACCAAATGGATGTTATCTATGGCAATAGACCGGCGAGCAATGGGAGGGAGAGTGCCCTGGACTCGGCGTTGTTGGAGTCCACAATGGAGGATGGTACGTTTTGTTACATTAACTCTATATTCTGCTTGAAAGCTTCACTTTATTTAGTTAACCAACTACTGGCAAGCTTGCTTCTAAAACAACCAGGCCAATTTAACTGTTACACTTGCGTAAAATCACCATGCAACAACTGCTTTATGCAGCACAATGAGCTAGTAGCTAACAGCTAGCGGTCGTGTTATTGTTTATGGTCAGTAATGTTTGTGTCGCATTTAAGATGATGTCACGGCAGTAGAGGAGGCGCAACTATGATGATCAACCTATAATCCCACCCACGTTGAGGTGGCACTAAACTGCAGTGGAAAAGCAAGCTCAGAAAAGTAAAGCGAGCAGAGCAGAGTCGAGTCGAACCGTAACATGCAGTGGAAAAGTGCCACTTGATTGACTTGGCTGTGTGGCATGGAGCATTGTCCTGCTGGAAAAACCAATCCTCAGATTTGGGAAACATTGTCAGAGCATAAGGAAGCAAGTTTTCTTCCAGGATAACCTTGTACGTGGCTTGATTCATGCGTCCTTCACAAAGACGAATCTGCCCGATTCCAGCCTTGCTGAAGCACCCCCAGATCATCACCGATCCTCCACCAAATTTCACTGTGGGTGCGAGACACTGGCTTAAAGGCCTTTCCAGGTCTCCATCTAACCATTAGATGACCAGGTGGAGGGTCGGTGATGATCTGGGGGTGCTTCAGCATTATTCAGGGTCTGAAAACACTGCATCTTTTTTTGTTATTTTTAGAAGTTGTCATTTTCTGCAAATAAATGCTCTAAATGACAGTATTTGGAATTTGGGAGAAATGTTGTCAGTACTTTATAGAACAAAATAAAAATGTTCATTTAACTCAAACACATACCTATATATAGTAAATCCAGAGAAAATGATAATTTTGCAGTGGTCTCTTAATTTTTTCTAGAGCTGTATGTATGTGCAGATGCTTGCATACATTTAAGTACGCTTTAGATGTTATTGGCAAAATATCTGATTAGATTGATGTGTGAACAACCAGTGCTCACCTCAATTGCATAACTCCTTAAATTTTAAAACCCAGCAATCATGTGGCAGTCATGTGAAGAATTCCAGTGAAGCTTATGTTTTTATAACAAAGTTCGCTCCATAATCTTGCTGACTAAAGGATATGGATTTAGAGTAGAAGTGCTGTTGGTTACTTAATAATCAATAGGTGGAAAGGGCAATTGCAAGTAAAATGAGCTACAAGCACAGATTGAAGCACAGATTGTTCTTTCTTAAAATCACTGTGATGATAGTTAATATTTATGCATGCTTGGCAGATCTAGTGAACATTACAAAAGTAAAAAATGATTCTAGTTACTAGAGCCCAACCAATATTGGATTTTTGACACTGATACTGATTTTAAAGAGGGAAAATTCACCGATTACCTATATGGTGGCCGATTTTGCACCGATATGACTATGCAAATGTACTCAGAAGGCTGTTTTCTTAAACAAATATTTTTATCAAAGAATATTTGACAAATTATTATACATTGTCAATGAATTCTAGAAATGAACACTGAGAAAATAAAGAATAAATAAAAATAAAATAAATAGCTTAAACATCAGTACTCTGTTTAGTATAAGTAAATTTCTGACCATTTAAATAAAGAATAAATAAAAATACAATAAATAGCTAAATAAGCATCAGTACTGTTTAGTATCAGTCAAATGCTGACTATATTAATACTGCCGAGTCAAGAGATAAACAGCGGCAGCAGTGTTACACCATATTCTGCTATACAAGTTCAGGGGAAACTTTCAGAGGTGGAAAACCAGACTTTTATTTTTTATTTTTTAAATTCTCCCAATTTGGAATGCCCAATTCCCAATGTGCTTTTAAGTCCTCGTGGTCACGTAGTGATTCGCCTCAGTTTTGGGTGGCGGAGGACGAATCCCAGTTGCTTCCGCGTCTGAGACTGTCAACCCACGCATCTTATCACGTGGCTTGTTGAGCGCGTTGCCACGGAGACATAGCGCGTGTGGAGGCTTCACGCCATCCACCACGGTAATCACGCTCAACTCACCACACGCCCCACCGAGAATGAACCACATTATAGTGACCACGAGGAGGTTACCCCATGTGACTCTACCCTTCCTAGCAACCAGGCCAATTTGGTAGCTTAGGAGACCTGGATGGAGTCACTCAGCATACCCTGGGATTTGAACTAGCGAACTAGCAAACTCCAGGGGTGATAGCCAGCGTCTTTTACCACTGAGCTACCCAGGCCCCCTGGAACAACTGGACACAACTGGAATTGTTCGTTGAAGGGGGTACCAAACTGTGAATCCTGAACAAAACAGTTTGGTGAATACATGTTTACACATTAGCTTCCACTCAGCTGACAACAATGAAAGCAGCTACATGATTAGCTAGTTAGCTATAAGCTCATTGTCACAGAAAGTAAAAGACGGACGTTGTTTATTTTACTTTCCAGCATTGTGTCTCACCAACTAGGTAATAACATTGCGTAACAATCAACACTCAACAAACAAAATCCACCACCGCACCATTGTCTGCTGAGCTGCAAAAAGATGCTCTGATGTTTACCTTTCAATCTGTTACATTACTGAATGCACTGACAAAATATAGCTGGCTAACAGCAAACAGACATGAGTGACATGGTTGTCAGGGACAAGGTTAACGTTATATTAGTTATATTGAAAAGAGAAAATGATGGGGTCATTGTTTATTAAGTTTCCAGCATGTATTTAACAGACTAGTTAACAACTTACCGTGATGACACCGCTTTACTCCGCCCTGTCTGCAGAGCCACCGTCAGTTCAGCTCTGTAAACAATGGAGTCGGAGCACGCTCTGCTGGACAAACTACATTATGACACCAATTCTAAAGCATTGTTATCTGCATTATATGTTCTGAAAAAAGTTTTCATATCGGTGCATATAGGTAAAATATACGCCGATACGATATATCGGTGAAAGGCTAATATCGGCCGATAATATCGGTCGGGCACTACTAGTTACTTTATTTCTGTACGTTCCTGATTTAATTGTGAATGAAAAAAACAAAGTCTTATTTGTTAACCCCTCCCTTCAACCACTTGTCACATATAAAACCTTTTTTTTTATTTTATTCAATTGATTCACGATTTTTTACTCATTGAATGCACTGTCTCACTCCTAAATATATTACATTATGGAAGTAAAATGAGCTGAACTTGCGAATGTAGTTTCATGTAAACTTTAAAGTGCTTTTACTCCTAAGTTAATAATATGTTCTCTCTCCTCTATTTATCTCCTTGGTGTCCAAAAATACACCCTGTACATGTCTGTTCTCTGAAACTACTCTGACTAGGCCTGGATTTGGCGGCCGGAAGGAAGGAGCAGTGTGGCTTCCCTCTCCTCTCATGTCCCCTCCCTGTATGTCCTTGCATGCCAGTGCCCCCTCGTCTCCCCCCTGTGTCTCACCCCGTCAGCCCTCTGTGTTCCTCCCCCTCATGCTCGGGACAGACTGGCCTCACTGTCAGACCAATGACTGCCTGGATCATACTGCCTGTCAGCCTGGCTGCCTTCTCTATCACTGGAATATGGATAGTGTGAGTGCGTTTTAATATGCTGTCATCCAGGAAGGAATTCACCAGATCCTTTAGCTTATTCTTAGACATATTAAAACCCATCAAATAGTTTTTTCACTTCAGCATAGTTTAAAAAAATGAGATCGAAGCTTTGCTCTCCAATTAATTCAGAACATATGTTATATACAGTATATGTATAATTAAGTGTTTTATTTAAATATGTGCCAGCCCGAGGAGATCCCCAGATCGAGTAGTTCCTCCAAATGTTTCTTCCTTATCATCTTTGATTTAAATTTAATATGTTTTTCTGTGTCCTCAGATATGCTATGGCCGTAATGAACCACCATGTTTGTCCTGTCGAAAACTGGCAAGTTGATCTTGTTTTGCTCATTATATCTAGAGTATGTAGAATTTGGATCATTTGATGACAGCTTGATTGTCAATGTGATTTATTTTAAGGTCGTACAATGTGACATGCACAGAGGAAACTGCCAAGCCAGGCTTCCCGAAAACATGCTGCACACTTCAAGACATCCCCCTCATTAGGTAGTCACTTCAGCTTTATTTTGAGCTCTTTCTAAACTTATTTTATTTCCAGTGTGATCTGACAATGTCTTCTTTGTCTTAACTTTCATTCAGTAAATGTGGATCTTACCCTCCAGAAAGCTGTCTGTTCAGTCTCATCGGTAATGTTGGAGCTTTCATGGGTAAGACCGTCTTCTTATATTTCCACATGGTCCACACTGACAGTGACGTCCTAATTAACCGAGAACAAAAGCACGGGCAGTGACATCCTAAATAAATGAGAACAAAAGCACGATAGAAGCATTCAGCATCCTTGCATGTAGTGCTGATTGAGTCACAATGGAAGAGGTGTCGAAGGACAGATACCTTCATGACAAGGACTTATTGCATTATCGCTGATTAACTACTGTCTTTGTTGTTTCATCATTTGTTTAGTCTTTGGTGAGCTGTTATGGTGCAACTACAAGATTAGGGGTTAGATTTATCTTGTTTTGTTGAAGATTGGGATGTTATCTCCTGTTTGTGTTAACATGAAATCAGGTCACGTATCACAGCATAATAGACCTTATTCATATAGTAGCGTCATGTTTAATTTTTGACATGAATGAAAATGAGGCTGTGAGGGATAGACTCGGTCTCTTCAGTGGCATCCACTGTATCAAGCTCTTAGATCAGGGGTTCTCAACGGGGGCATTCAAAGGATGCCAGGGGGTGCTGAGAATAAATTAGTAGAGGGGGTGGCGTTAGGTTACAAATGGGGGCGTTTATCAGTCATAATCAAGTCTATCATTAAGTTCCTCTTTGCATTAAAACGTTTATCTAGACTTGGAATATATCAGTTGGTTCTCAATTATACGGGCTGGTACGCATTTGTACCGTGGTTCATCTGATTTTGAAGTCTATCGATGCATCTGAACGATCTTATTTAGCAGCGTCAAATACACAGGAGGCACAACCTCGGCTAATGCACCTGTATGGCTCTGTAGATGGTTACGGCTCGATGGACAGAGCAGCGTGAGCGCAAAGCTCTTAAAGCTCGAGCTCTTACTCTTGCAACTTTGCAAGAACCAGTGAGAAGCAAGGCGCGAAAAGCGGAAACTTTTTTTTTCATTGAAGGATCCAAAACACTAAACAACAGGACAACCCACTGAAAACACTGTATGTAAGTCTTTCCCTCACAGCCTCGTTTTCATTCCCATCAAAAATTTAAGATGGCGCTACTGTTAATTAGGTCTATTCACAAGTTGTGTTCTAAAAAGAAAACAACATTTTCCGATTTATTTACCTACCCTCATTTTGTTCAAAACCAGTGTGCTGTTTTTTTTTTTTTTTTTTTTTTTTTTTTTATGGAACACAAAAGTAGAAATTTGTAAAGAATGCATTATAAGAATAAAATTAAGAATTTTTATGCAGCTCTTTTCCACACAACGACAGACAACGACCACGGCTGTAAAGCTCCATAACAGAAAAGAAAAAAAACACCCTGAAAGTAGCCATACGACTTGTGTCCAAGTCATCTGAAGTCATACAATAGATTTGTGTGAGAAACAAGCCCAAATTTAAGTCCTCATTCGCTGATAATCATCCCCTCTGCCAAAGCTCTTGCGTAGCTCACATCCGCATTCAGTTTCAGAATTTAAATTACAAAAATTTCACAAATCCAGGGTGTGCTGAGTGTCTCCTAAGCAACCAAATTGTCCTGGTTGCTAGGGAGGGTAGAGTCACATGGGGTAACCTCCTCGTGGTCACGATTAGGGGTTCTCACTCTTAATGGGGCACGTGGTAAGTTGTGCGTGGATCGCGGAGAGTATCATGAGCCTCCACATGCTGTGAGTCTCCGCGGTGTCATGCACAACGAGCCACGTGATAAAATGCGTGGATTGACTGTCTCAAAAGCAGAGGCAACTGAGACTTGTCCTCTGCCACCCGAATTGAGGTGAGTAACCGCGCCACCACGAGGACCTACTAAGTAGTGGGAATTGGGCATTCCAAAAAATTATTCCCTATTCCTCAAACCATCTTATCATATGGCCTCAGAAGACTTGAAATATAGCGTGTGAGTCATATGGACTTCATTTTTGGTGCTTCTCTGGTGTTTTTTTATGTTTAGTTTTTTTTTGTCTGTTTTGAAGCTCAACAGGCGTAGTCACTATGAACTGCGATTGTATGGCAAGAACTGTGTGATGATCCTTCAAAAATTTCTCCTTTTGTGTGCCAATGAAGAGAACTACTGCATGTACATTTAGAACGGCATGAGGGTGAGTAAATAATATCAGACTTTTTCCTTAAGAAAAATTATTTGAAAGGCCATTGTTAAAAATATTGTCAGGGTTAAATAGGAACAATTATATTATGAGCAGCAGTATATTATGGAAGAGAAATAAAAAAAGGACAAACATGCCGTGTATGAAGCAATGTGGTTTCTGTTCTCTTTCTATATGTAGTGGTGTTGGTGTGTCTGCTTCGTTACGCTCAGATCATTGAGCACAGGAGCCACTGCTGGTTGAACACCAGTGGACTCGTGTCTGGATGCACCAATGCTTTGGGACTGGTCATGGTGGGCAACTTCCAGGTCAGTCAGAAATACTGTTCCACACTTAGCTTGCTGCATCCCCTGCAATCATTATTATAAAGATACTTTTCAGATTATAGATAATCATGATTGTTTCAGTTCCTTTTTAAGAAAACAAAATAATGTGTAATTTTTTAGCAAATTAGTGTAAATTGCACTCCTAGTAGAATATATTTGAAACTTAAAGAATATGTTAGTTACCCTCAATATTGTTTTTTTAGAATTAACTAAGAATAACTAAGATGATACCAATGATTTTTATACATTTGATAATAAGCTATACTCTAGTCTATATACTTCAATATTATTGATGATATCCAGAATAATATACTGTAAGTTAATGGAACACATTTCTAGATTGGTGTTGATGGAGGGGTATCTCTGGCTTATTGATGGGGCTGTGTGGGTACATAAGACAAAAAAAAAAAGTTGGAAATCACAATACTAAAGCATTTAGTACACACAAAACAGTATTTGTGAGGCATGTAAAGAATATATTTGTTTGAGATTGTTGCCCCAGTCACTTTTCACATCACTGAAACAACTATTTGTTAAAAAAAGAAAAATGGTAACATGCTACTTGGCTAGTGTGCATTGTTGTATGAGAAGAAATAAATGGCTGACTCTTTACCCTTAGTCTTTACATGGGCTGTAAATTCTGGGCATCAGACTGATGCATTGATCATCAGTGTCAAAAGCGTTTCAGAGAGGCTGATGTTCTCAAAGTGATTACTATTGATCCTTGAAGGGAGCTGTCTCATTCTTCAGCATGGATGTTAGAGGGAATTTCACTCCCTCATCCTAAATAGTGCTTCCATCGACATGCTGAGTGTGCAATAGGCAAGTGTCTTTTTGGACAAAGACAAACTTATCTTCTAATGTTTTTCAGTGCACTTTAAGTTAAATATTTCACACTTGTCTCATGTTTTATTGTGCTGTGGCCGTATTACAGAAACATGTTGTGGAGGTGAGGGCGTGGTCGAGTGCCCGTCTGGAGAGAGAGAAAGCGGTAAGCAGTTCCACCTGAGATGAATTACTACTAATTACCATTTCTGTGTTCGCGTGAGAGACTGGGGAGATTAAAAGCGACCCAGTCCACAGGGAGAGAGAGATACAGACCAGAGACTACGTGTCTGCTACCAGATTGTTTTGATTTAAGCTGAAAAGCAATTTCTGTTTTATTTGATATTAAACCCTGACTCATGTGGAGTGTGCAGACGAGTTCCCTCTTCCCCAGTCAGTGCATTTCACACCCCACACCATCCCACTGTATTACAGGACCCTTCCACACACAACCCCTTTAACAACGCTGAAAAAGCTGGCCAATTGGTACCCACAGTTGGTGGATTGGTGAGGAGGGGACTAACCACAGCCTCAATATTATGCTTTTGACCTTGAAATAGAATGGTGACAGTCACTACAGGATAATCGTAAATATCCCCGTATCTCACCCTCACCTGATTATTTGCATCCAATGCCCCATTTTGAACCAAGCACTGATGAATGGAGGTTTGGTTACAACCTGAATCCACCAAGGCTTGGTATATACCCCCCCAATACTTTATTGGGGGGGCAACCTGTGGAATGTCGGGGACCCAGATCAACGTCTCCACCTCCATCACTGGAAAATGATCTTGGACATGCCTGGTTCCCCGCAACTCCAACAGACTGTCCCAAACCTCATGCCCACACCAGTGGCAGCAGCTTTCCCCACCTTAGAGGAAGAATGGGCAGAGCCGGGGGAAGAGAGAAACAGGAACGTTATGCACCCCCCCCCCCCAACTGTACTGCTTAATCCAGCGATGTCAGTCGGTGGCACTGGACCCACTCCGCCATTCCCTTCAGTAGTTGGGAGATAAATTGTTCCAGCACCACGAGATCGATGGCATCACCGACGTCGCTGTGCTCCTCAGCTAGCACCTACTGGCGGCAGGCATCACGGAGTTGTTGAGCAAAGGCAAACGGGCAACTGACTTCACTCAGCGTCAGGGATCGGAACCGCTGCCGGTGCTCTTCTGGACTGCGACCAGTCCACTGCGGGATGGTTTTCTTCAGCTCTGATACCTCAGGAGGTTGTCGACCGGGAGTTGTTGGGCGGTGAGTTGGGCCTCCCCGGTCAGCAGCAGTTTTAGGTGGACTGCCCATTGTGCCTGTGGCCATTCCAGAGCTTGGGCCGTGTGTTTGAAGAGCTCCAGAAAGGCTTCCAGATCATCTTATGTCCCCATCTTCGTAAGCATTACATGGGGGTTCGCTGCTCCCGGGGTACCAAGCTCCACAACGCCCGTCGGTCCTCTTGGCCTCGAAGGAGCGCCTTGAATCGTTGTTGCTGTTCCGCCCGTAGATCCATGAGCGCCTGGTGTTGAGCCAGGTGGATGCTGGTAATGGATTGGAAGACTTCCTTCAGCGGCGAAGACGACTCCATAGCAGCGTATCCTTCCTGGGTTTCGGCACCAGTGTGACAAGGTTCATTGTGGGACAGATAAATCCACAGTCCACATGAGTCAGTGTATCCACAGTCCACAGAAATCACTTTTCAGCTTACACTCACACAAAAGTCTGCTGGTAGCAGACACGTAGTCTTTGGTCAGTATCTCTCTCTCCCGCTCTCTGTGGACTGGGTCGCTTTTTATCTCCCCCGTCTCTCACTGCGAACTTAGAAATGGTAATTAGTAGCAGGTAATCTCAAGTGGAACTCCTTACCGCTTTCTCTCTCTCCAGACAGGCGCTCGACCACGCCCTCACCACCACATATGTTAACTCCAGAATGCTTTATGTTTAGCAATGATAACAATTTCAGTTAGGATCTAACTACTGAGCCTATGTTCTATCTAAATTGCTTGACCTTAACTTAAGACTTCAATCTGATGTGTGTAACTTTTTGTTAATTCTAAAATGTTACATCACATTTTCTCCCATATCCCAGCTTAATGTGCAGAGACAACTATAAGTTAGCAATTTGTAGGTTGACTTCACTTAGTGTAACTTTTGGAGTTTTCTCAAAACATTCCTCTGTTTGAGCGACCTGCCCAGCCCAACACAGCAGATATGTAGATATGAAGTTTCTGTAATATGGCCCCTGGTCTTTATTTTCAAAGCATTAATTGTTTTCATTGGTTGGGAATGACTTTTATAAGACCGTCTTTATTTTTGACCAGGTGGACCATGCTAAAACACTTCACTATGTAGGTGCAGGTGCCGCCTTCCCAGCAGGCATTCTGTTCGTGTGTTTGCAGTGTGTGCTGACATATCGGGTGGCTGTCACCGCTCTAGACTACTGGATGGCTTATGTGCGAGTGGCACTGGCTACTGGTGCTCTAATCACATTGGTTCTCAGTATCCTACCTTGTTGAGTATGATTGGGAAAATTATGACCGAATGTTTTTATAGATCACTTGCCCTATATTGCTTACTTGTTTAACATTATTTTTGTGCAAAATAAGAATTACTACAATTTAAAGGGTTAGTTCTAGGGCTGTCGATTTAACATGCTAATTCAGTACAATTAACAAACAAAAAAAGTAACTTGTTAAAATTGTAAATGCTATTAAAAATGCACCCGGACTGTAGTAGGGAGTTTGTTTGTTTTTTTTTTTCTAAAATTGGAGCAATTCAAGCTTGAAGTACTGTACCACCACTATCTTTTTATGTGTCCCATTCAGCAGGGGGCAGTAAGCGCAACTCCAGCTGTACAGGCAACACGCGTCTGTACAGGCAACAAACCAAAAAAATGTTTTGCGTTTGACAGCCCTAGTTAATCCACCCAAAAATCTAAATTCTGTCAACAATTACTCAACCTCATGTCTTTTCAAACACACTTAAGACTTTCTTCTGTGAAACAAATGTGGAGAAATCCTGAAGAATGTTGACGCTGCCCTTTTCAATACAATGAAAGTGAATGGTGACTGAGTTGGTCTGCCCCAACATTGTGCCTAACATCTCCTTTTGTGTTTCATGGAGGAAAGAAAGTAACAGGTATGGAACAACATTAGGGTGAGGAAATAATGACTGAATTTTAATTGTGTGTGTGTGTGTATGTGAACAATCCCTTTAAATGCATACACCCATTGATTAACCACACTTGTCAGTTTAAAAAAAAAAATCTTATTATGTAGGCCACACTCCAAGCCACGATACAATGGGGGTGAAGAATATATTTTGCACAGCACTCTGTTTATATCTTTTTGTCCTGCTCATGAGTTTCTTGTTATGATCAGTAAGCTTCTGACTCTCATATCATAGTAGAGGTATAATCTAATTGCTTTAGTGTAAATGTAGACATGGAGACGAATGAGTCCAGCTGGAGTCTCCCATCCTTCCTGTTTTATCTCTATGTTTTTCAATGATTTATGAATTGTTTTTTCCCAACTGGAAGAAAAGCGGGTGGCTAAAGGGTTGCTGGGTGATGTAACTATGAGAGGAGCTAATTAACCAGTATCTCCATAAATTATCTATGGTTTCCGCACTAATGATAATTCCATAGTGACCAGCTGTGTCGTCGTCTCTCATTGTGATTGGTATGTGCTACACACAAATTGCGGTCTTACTTGGGCTCATTGTGCTAATTTTGTTACATGTGTAAGTCTAATGAAAACTCATATTTGACCTTGCACTAGCCAAATTTTCAGCCAGTTTTCAGTTGTAAGCAAATGTTTTTCCAATCACGTATGACTTTCTTTCATCAGTGTAATGCAAAAGGATAATTTACCCTTCACTAAGCCTCACCTTAAAAGCATTTCTGACCAATCCTATCTTTGCAGCTGTCGCCGTCCACCATTTCTCTGACAGTTGTTTGTTTTTTTTCCCCAACGAGAGTCTACGGAAGTAATGTGTGTTTGAGTCATTTAAAATGGAATTTCTTAGAAATTATAAAAAAAAAAAAAAAAAAATTTTAAATGTTGTTACTGGGTCACTTGCAATAATGACACATATGGGAGTTACCTATAGGATACATGCAGTGTTTTATAAATCTCAAGAACAGCATGCTATGGGTTAAATTGTGTCAGCTCTCATGCTCAAATGAACATATTTAACACATAACATTAGCAAGCCACCTACATTTGCTCCAAGGTAAACTAAAGCTAAAAAAAATGATTCAGGTCTTAGTAAATGTGATAGTAAATAAAGCGTTCACAGCATCGTTGTGAGTGTGTTATGAGACGTTATGAGCAGTTCTCTTCACTTGCAGTAATGTTATCATCTGTGTAATAACTATCAAATATAGCTTTTCTCTCTTCATTTGACTGTGATGATCATTTGCCTCAATTCTGGTTTACAGTCTCCACAGTTTTCAGTAAAATTACTGTGTAATTTAACCATTTCTTTTACAAAAAAAAAGATAAATATGCTTTACAATGTCACTCTTCAATCCAGCCCACGTACGAATATTATTGAATCCATTTATTCAAATATTTTGCCCAAAAGTGCCATTTACAACAGTCTCCCATTTATTCCTAAGGGAAGTTCTGCAAAGCTTGTCAGAGTGAGCAATGGTAACTTAGGGGGGCAGAGCTTAGGGAAGGGTTTCCCTTTTCCCTGTTCACTTTTATTGTATGAAAAAAGATGCAGTGAAATGAATGCAATGACCGAGGCTAACATACAACATAACATCTTTTATGTTCCATGGATTAAAGAAATCCAGACGGGTTTGGAACAACATGAGGGTAAATGATGACAGAATTTACATTTCTGGGTGAACAAGCCCTATAACCAAGACAGAAGCTGTCATTTTGAAAAATCTGTAATCCTTGACTGACCCTCTCAGGTGGAATATTCTTCATCCATGAGAGCTTTGTGCTACAGCACGCAGCAGCCATCTGTGAGTGGGTCTTCACTGTAGTCATCCTTGTATTCTACGGAACTTTCACCTACGAGTTCGGCACCGTCACAACTGACACCATGTTGGCCGGCCTCCAGCGGAACTTCTCACATGGGCCTGGTGTCATTATTGGAGACGATGTCCAAGCAGGTGCCACAAAGGGTCTGAAATCCCCAGGAGGAAGCAGTACCTCCACCCATCTGAACTGCACTCCTGAGAACATCGCAATGCTTTAATCCTCTTATTAACACACACATCTGCACACACACACACACACGGTCACATACTGCAGGGTGGGAGGCCTCACACTGGTGCTTCCTACATTAAAGACCACGTTAAAGGAATATTCCGGGTTCAGTACAAATTAAGCTCAATCAACAGCATTAGTGGCATAATGTTGATTACCACAAAAAAAAATTTTTATTCGTTCCTCCTTTTCTTAAAAAAAAAAAAGCAAAAATCAAGGTTACAGTGAGACACTTACAATGGAAGTGAATGTGGCCAATTTTTAGAGGGTTTAAACAGAAATGTGAGGCTTATAATTTTATAAAAGCACTTACATTAATTACACACTTGTGTATTAATTGAGCTCTAAAATTGTTTAGATTGTCATTTTTACAGTCATTTTAGGGTTTGTTAACATTACATCGTCATGGTAACAAAGTTGTAAAATTGGCTATAACTTTACACAGAAAAGGTTAGTGAGCGACTTTATCACACTAAAATCACATTTACACGCATATCCTTTGTCTTGTGGCTAAACTTTTTAAACGGTGAGTATTTTAACGTTCGAAATTGACCCCGATTCACTTCCATTGTAAGTGCCTCACTGTAACCAAAATTTTAGATCTTTTTTTTTAAAAGAAAAGGAGGGACGAGTTGAAATAGATTTTTGTGGTGATCAATATTATGCAACAAATGCTGTTGACAGCTTAACTTGTATTGAACCCGGAATATTCCTTTAAGGCAGAGATTAAAGTTGATAAACTTTAGAGGAACCGACCAGTAAAGTCAATGGTTAAATTGATAGTTCACCCAAAAATTCATCATTTATTTACCCTCATTTTGTTCAAAACCAGTATGACTTTCTCCCGTGGAACACAAAAAGAGATGCTATTAGGCAGAATAACAACCTCAGTCACCTTTCAGTTTCATTGCATCTTTATTCCATACAATGAAAGTGAATGGTGTCTAAGGCTGTCATTTTGCCTAACATATCCTTTTTTTGTTCCATAGAAAAAAGAAGTCATACAAGTTTGGAACAACATGAGACAAACATGAGTAAATGATGACAGAATTTTCAGATTTGGGTGAACTATCCCTTTAAGGACAGATTGGCTTTACAGGTGTGATTCACTCAAGTTTCTGTTACATGGGCTGTTTTTTTTTTTTTTTTTTTTTTTTTTTAAGATAAAGACAGAATGGGTATTTTAGCTCTGCTTCAAGGTTATTGTTGTCGTGGCACAAATCAAATGGTTTGTGAGGTTACTTTGCTTTTGCTTGAACTGTTACTCTGGGCGATGGAATATATTTTTACTGTCACGTTTGCACAAAAGTTTCAGGGGTGTCTCTTTTTGTGCTTGCAACTGTTTGCCCACCCTTACTGTTGCAAATGGATGATTTGCACAATATAACACAATGAATGAACTCTTAGTTTTAAGTTCTTTTCACTTTAATGATTTATGGGATTGCAGGCTATCAGGATCAAAGTATTAGTATTTTGAAACTGAATTTTCAAAATTTAGAGGGAATTGTAGCCTTTGAGCGGATGATCGAAAGCCAAATCTAATTTAAACTGTTGAACCAACATTTATTCTAACTTTATTCTAAATAAATATATATATAATGATGCAGTGGGTAAGAAAAATGTTTTGTCATGATGGCTTGCTTTTGTGCTGTTTTGTTTTCGTTTTAATTCCCTGAACGGTGGGCCTTGTTTTTTGCTTAGAGCATGGGGAAGTGATGTAATGTAAAGTGACACCAGCTCTAATCTCTGCAATCCTGGTATGTTAAAAATCTGTAGTCTATAATAAGTACATTTTTACTTGCTGTACGTTGAATACAGGTACAGGAAAAAGGTTTTTATATTTCCTTTCTTTTAAAACCATTTTTTAAAGTAGTGTTACTGTCTTTTGGGTCATGAAACCACTCACAAAATGCCACATCCATTGAACGTTTCTCATTTGCATTTACTTTGCCTGCATATCTTTGAACATTTTTTCCAATTGATTTTGCGCAGTTTTGTGCATCACCATGACATAACTACTCATATTTTGTAAAGTTCAAGAGCTGCCATTAACTGGTGTGAAAAGAGTGAAATTTTACGTAACCACATGAGTCAATGTTTCATCTTTTTCTTTTTTGTACACTTTTTCTGTTGCCAAAGGGTTTGTCTCATTTTCTTAAATATGTACTGTATTCCTTAAATTCTCTCGTGCCATTTGTTTTTCTGTGTAGCAGTACACAGCCACCAAGAAAGCTACAACATTTAGAAAATTATTCCAGTGCAGTACAGCAATATCAAATTTTGAAATGCATAAATGAATGACAGACAACTGGTCTCCAGGCTGGAACCTAGGAAACCATGTTTGAACTTTCTGAAGGTTGAGTGGTTATGGTGGCCTTAATGTTACTGTAGTATTCGTTAGATGATTCCAGACTTTCAATCAAAGGGTCCCTATTGCTTTAAAAGTGACCCCAAATTCATTATGCTTTAATGTTTTGAATTTCACAGAGAAATGTGCCAGTCAATGTCTTTGTTTGTTTTGTCGCCCTTCAGTGGGGCAAGTTTGTGCTGCCTCGTTTCATGCCAGTGATTACACTGTAAATTTAGTTGTGGTCTCTAGGCAGCATACATGTTTATTTCTGTTGATTCTATTATTGGAGAGCTACAGTATTTGATGCATTGTTTCTAGCTGCTCTTGTGCAAGAGAGGATTCACAGGGCTGTTTTAAGATGCACTGTACAACTGCTGGATAGCAGTTACCTCTCCAATAACTAGTTGATCATTACAAGATTCTCAATTCAACTCAAGCCAAACTGCTTATGATAGAGGTACAAATACAGGTCTATTAGGATATTAGGTAATGCAAAGCTGTTTTTTGAGCATATAAACCTAAAGTCAATGTTTATGTAATATCTTACTGATTGCCTTTTTTGTCACATCCCAGCAGAATGAGTGAGCAGCAGGGCTGATGTGATGGTTTGCATACAACTGTTGGTATAAATGACATGCAATACTTACGATTGCATATGGTGCATTTTACATTATATTATCAGACTAATAGGGCAATCATTTATGTGTAACTTCAGAGCAAAAGGCTGTGAAAAGATTGGAAACATATTTCTCAGATTTGTTAATTTTAAGGCCTGGGTCAAAACTGCATTATATTGAAAAATTGTCTAATATTTTTGTTTAATTTTGTTGCCAACTTTTTCAATGTATCTGTGCTTGTTAGACAATGTTGTAAGACCCCACACATTAGGAAAAGTCACACTCTGAGGACTATTTGAATCTACCCGCATGAAAAATATTTCAAGTAAATATCTGGCTTTGGTTGATGATGATGTTTCTTTCTTGAAGTTTTTATGACTTTCACCTGTATGTTGTTCTCTGTATAGAAGATATTTTTAAGACTTTACAGGATACAAATGAAAAATTATCAACTCGTTATGTCTGTTGAGAATGAAATAATGACATGAGGTTCACACTCCAAAACTGAAATAAAAACAATGCAGAGGATATTGTTATTTTATAAAATACTTATGTAATTAAGATTTATGTATCTTTTTTTTTCTTCTTAGACAAGAGATTTATATTGAATAAGTACCAAAAATCATATGAGAAATAAACAGATGTATATGTATCTCTGTCTGTGATCATTCAAAGATAAAAACACTAAACAAAACCAGTTTCGACAAAGTCACTGTATGTATTACAGAAAATATGGAAAACTTTTAAGACTACTTTTAATATAAAATTCATGAAACATGACCATTTTTCTGCTCATAAGTAAAAAAAAAAACAATAGAGCATTTAATGATACAATAAAGCATTTAATTACTTTTAGATCTGTTCACAAGTTTGGTGATCTAAGGCTATTGAACCAATACAATAATTTTCCATGTGGCAATTTACTATGATTAAGTACTACCATATTATATAGTAAGGGTTTCATTTACTTTCACTATTAAATACTGTATCAATGTGGCCATTCAATGCTTATTTTCTGAGCACTAAAAAGTTAAACACTTCAATATTCAATATTAGATCATGAATCTAATACATTTAAATACAAAAAAGCACTAGCATCATAAAAGCAACTGCTTTCATTGATTAATAAAACATTTAATAAAATCCGAGAGGGGTCTATAAGGTTACCTTACAGTGACATCTTTCACGCAAATAGTTCTCAGTGTATAGAGATACAAAAAAAAAAAACTTAAAAGCAATAACATTAAAAACGTTTTCTATTTCAAGCAAACAAAATCATTTTAAAGCCTGGTCCCGGCACACTGAACTCTCACTTCCAGCAAACTGAAAGTTCAGATTATATTTTCCATTTGCATTCATTTTTAAGTATTAAAGGTGCTGAGGTCATGTATACATAGCTCCGTGTAGATCCTCTAATCTATGATCTCTTTGTCTTCTCCGTTCCTGTAAAATATACATACAGACAAAATTCTGGGCTACATTCTAGTGTTGTCACATAAGACTCTATGGGATAAATGAATGCACAAAGGACTAGATTGTGCTTGAATAAGAAAACAGCTATGACCACACTCACTCTTACCTTATCTTTTTTAAACTCCTCATAGTCTGGATTGTCAGTGGGTAGTTCAAGTCGACACAAAGGACATGAATTGGTCTGTAATGTTACATAGTAACATGATAATGCCAAACTATGAAACAATCTACATCTAAAATGTAATCTAATAACAGAATCACACAGATTCACCTCAAACCTGTGATCTCCCTCAAAACAACTATTCACTTTACTGGTTGCTTTCAGTGTGCTTCTTCATATGACCTCATGGTGTCAGTCTTCATTATTAGCTATTTTACTAATCATTTATATAAATGTACCTTACTGAGCCAAGGCAGGATGCAGCCTGTGTGGAACAGATGTTTACAGGGCATCTCTCTCATGGTTTCTTGCTCCTCAAACTCCAGTAAACACACTGGACACTTTAGGGCTTTATCTGCAAAATGAAGAAAGTGATGCAAAAAAGCTCCAGGAGAATGGCAGACAAGTATTTTAAGTATCTAATTCAATCACAATTGCTGCCAATGCCACAGCACAAAAAAATATATATCTACCATTATCATCACTTAACTTTACCACCATTTCCCAATGTTCCCAATGTTTATGCAATAATGATTTGCTTTCTTCACACTGTTATTGATTTCTGTTAATATGTAGTTGGTCCATGAATAAGAGCTGACTATAAATGAATAGACTGTCACCTGCTTGTTCAGGTGAGATGATGACCACAGGAAGGCTCTGAACCACTGCTTTTGCTGCAGAAGGAGGGAGACGCTGGCCCCAATCCGACAAGTCAAATGAACCTGAGTCAATATCGAGGCCCTGCATTAGAGACCTACAGCCCCAAAATAATTTTTGAAAATGTTAGCTCTAGTCTCATTTCCGTTTCATCCAAACAGCTATAAAGGCTGGTCTTGCATAGGGCTACACAATTAATCGAAAGAATAATTAAGATTACAATTTACGGCTGCTGCAATTAAAAGAATATTCCATGTTTAAGTTAAGCTGATCATACTGATCAGCACAAAATAATTTTTTTAACTTATGCCTCCTTTTCTTTGAAAAAAAGCAAAAATAGTGGTAATATTGAGGCCATTCAGAAGTATAGCCACAAGACTTAAAATGCATGTTAACATGATTTAAGTAACAAAATGGCTTACAAACCTTGTCTGTGTAAAGTTTTAAATCTAATTTAAGAAATCCATTGCCACGACATAACGCAGTAAACCCTTAAGCAACCGCAAAAACGATGATTTAAACAACTTTACATCTCAAATAATACAGAAGTTTTTAAAAAAGAATTAATGCAAGTGCTTTGCATTTTCTGCCTTTAAACCCTCCGACGTTTAGTAGGGAAATTTACAGCGCAAATTATAGTTACACCAGCGATACTTGTGCATCAGCATTACACGCTGGAAATGTCCCACCCCTTACTGAAATGGAAAATATGATTGGTTACCAATATCAAATCGCATCTGAAATTATCATTCTGATTGGTGGATCAGATTAGTCATACTGTCTGTCTTGTCTGTGCCATCAGTTGCGCTCCTGCCTCCCGCTGCTCTGTGAACGTTTAGAGAGAATCACTGTACACGTATTAAAAACACAAACACATTTTATTTGGGGCCTGGGTAGCTCAGCGAGTAAAGACGCTGACTACCACACCTGGAGTTGCGAGTTCGAATCCAGGGCGTGCTGAGTGACTCCAGCTAGGCCACCTAAGCAACCAAAATGGCCTGGTTGCTAGGGAGGGTAGAGTCACATGGGGTAACCTCCTTGTGGTCGCTATAACATGTGGTTCTCGCTCTTGGTGGGACATTCTCCAAATGTGTAAAAGCTTCATGAACACTCAATTTTCATTGATCGTGTGAGTTGTAACACCTTCTCCTAATTGGTTAACTTCAGGTAGATTGCCAAATTGTCTCGTTCAACCACGCACACACCTCACAAATTCAAGCCGACAGCTCCTGAATTTTTTGACAGTTTTAAAAATTATCAGGAGGTCGTGAGCTGCTCGTAAGCCACTCGGCTCCACTCGTAATAACTCTCACACGATACGAGCCGCGACCACACGAGCACCAACGATTTCAGCGCGATCTCTCCCGACTGGAAAAAAAAAATGGTCGGGAGCTCGCACAACAGCTGAAAATCGCACCATGTATGCCCGCCTTAAATGTGCACTCAGTAATTCTAATCCAATACACTTTGTCAAGTTCTGTAAATATCTCCTCACAGTCTGCTAGCTGTCCATTCTGTGTGTGGGCTGAAAAAAAATCTAGTATTTGTACACAGCCCTGGCACTGTGAATGGGACAAAAAACAAAGTGGATCAGACTGATCCACACAACACTACTCCAGCCAATCAGCAACAGGGGGTGGTTCTTGCACGTGCACAGGATGGGGGGTGGAGGCAGAGCGAGAGGGAAATTAATTAAAGCAACAGCAGGGGGCCTGGGTAGCTCAGCAAGTAAAGACACTGACTACCACACCTGGAGTCGCAAGTTCAAATCCAGGGCATGCTGAGTGACTCCAGTCAGGCTTCCTAAGCAACCAATTGGCCCGGTTGCTAGGCTAGGGTGGGTAGAGTCACACTGGATTAACCTCCTTCCATAATGTGGTTCTCGCTCTCGGTGGGGCACGTGGTGAGATGGCGTGAAGCTTCCACACGCGCTAGGTCTCCGCGGTAATGCGCTCAACAAGCCACATGATAAGATGCGCTTATTGACGGTCTTAGACGCGGAGGCAACTGAGATTCGTCCTTCAAATGTTGAAAATATTTAAGGTAAAAAAAAATAAACTTAGTTTATCTGCCCAGTTGACAGCCCTACTGTCTTTCTTGATACTGTCTTACCTTGCAAGCTCCAGGAGGGCATTCTGTCGGTACTGTTCTTCTGGATTTGTGGGTTCACAGTCATGCTCATCAAAATATGAGGCCATTTTCTGAGCTAAACTGATGGATACATAAATTAAATGTGGATTATATACAATGACAACTTGGAATGGTGGTAAAGGTTTATGGCCTCACAAAAATTCACCATGATATTATTATAATAGTAACACTTATTGTACTAGGCTAGCTATGGTATTTTGGCAGAGATTTCCATTCATAGTAAATAATCTATAAATAATCATTTTTTATTACAACTGAGGCAGTTGCAGTTATACTTCTTTAATTGTGCTTAGGCTACTATTTTTCAAAACAAATGTTTGTTTTAAAGAGACTTGCATTGATCTATTTCATTGGTCTAACCATAGTAAAAAGAAGCCAATTATTTACCTGTTTTTACTATGATCAATCTATAAACATGCAGGAACTATGGTAAAAGACCCCTCTCTCTTCAGACTGACAAAGAGACTGTAACTAACTGAAGACATGATGTGTGCTCAAAGCACTGCTTGAAAACACTTGAATTTAATCATTAAAAACTTCCAAAGGCTTTTTAAAGGTACAAGCTGACATCAAAATATAAAAAACAATACCCTGCTAGCTGGTTAGCATAATAATACAAAGTTACTCTCATTTACCAAACATGATAAAATCTCAAAAGGTCTGTACTTTAATAAAGGAAATTCGACGGCAAACTTAATGTCTTTTAAATTCACTTACAGTTCTGTTTCGAAATTGCTGATCATCAGGGATGGAAACTTGTCTCACTACACTGTTATCGCGAGCAAACTTTTATCGCGATATTTGCGACAGGACGGGGGTTACCAGATTGCGTAGTTCCCTCTTCATTGTTTCTCGTTCATTAGAATACTTTTGACAGACACAAATATCATGCTCTACTGATTCCTCTGTTCCACAGTGCTCACACAATCCTGTTGGATGTTTATTTATTAATTTAAAAGTTTTATTCAGCATGGTATGCCCAACCCTTAATCTTGTTAAAATATTTTCCACTTTGGTGCTTCTTTTAGCTATCCTCGCTACTCCTACTTCTCGTTGTATTTCATAAAGTTGACGTCCTGTGTTTCCTGTATCCCATTTTTGTTGCCACTCCTTAGTAGTATATGCTTTAGTTATTGCTTTTGCTTCATATTTACTAAGTGAAATATTCATGATCTCATTTTCCAAAGCCTGTTTTGCTAACCCATCAACCACTTCATTGCCCTTTATCCCCCTATGAGCTGGTATCCACATAAATATTATCATGATGTTCATATTCTTAAATCTATACAGATTTTCATATATCTCATTGACTATATCCTGTCTACTGTGAGATATGAATGATTGTGGTGACTTTTATGCCGAACATGAATCTGTACAAAGAATAACCTTTTTGATTTGTGTCTCTTCTATCCACTGTAATGCTGTTCCAATTGCCATCATCTCTACTGTGTATACTGACAAATGATCTGATGTTCTCCTATTAACATAATTTTTTAAGGATGAAATACTCAAAGCAAAACCTGTTCTCCCTGTATTAGGATCTTTAGATCCATCAGTATATACTGGGACAAATGCTTGATATACAGTTTGTAGTCTATCTTCAACAACATCTACAATATTTCCAGAGTCTTTATACTCTTTCATTAACTCTTGAATATAAAAATCCATGAATACTGCAGGAAACATCCAAGGTGTGAGTTATTGATAAGGATACTGTAGGAATGTATCTTTCCTGACTTAAAGTCATTTCTCTAGCTTCTTTGTTTAAGCATTTAGTGGCTGTCTTATGAATATGTTCATTCCATGTTAATTTTGCATCAAACCACACACCCAGAAACTTAAAAACTTTAACTTGTTCAATATTTTGTCCATACATCTTTATCTGTGTATCAATGCCTCTTTTCCTAGTGAACAATAGTGTTTTGGTTTTCTCTACTGAAAACCTGAAATCCCATGCATATGACCATTTTTCTACCACCTCAATTGCCTCTTGTATTTTTCCTGTAATATAATCTATATTCCTTCCCCTTTTCCACAATGCTCCGTCATCAGCAAACAATGATCGCCCAATGTCTCCAAGGACTTGAGAAAATACATCATTTATCATAACTGAAAAGAGTATTGGACTAATGATGCTGCCCTGAGGGGTACCATTTAACACCATATAGCTTCCAGATAAGGCTTTCCCAATTCTGACTTGAATGAATCTATCAAATAAAAAGTCTTTAATCCAATTATAAATTCTACATGCTATTCCTATCATATCAAGTTTGATCATTAATCCTTCTTTCCAAACCATATCATATGCTTTTTCAACATCGAAGAAAACTGCCATCACTGATTCTTTATTAATTTGAGCTTTCTTAATGTCATTGTCAATATAATTTTAATTATTTAATTTTATTAAATTTGCAAATTTGATTTTTTTATATTTTTGCTTTCTAATTATATACATAAAATTTACGAATATAGTAATTACATTTTTATAATATGATAGGAATGCTACGTTGTGCTGTCTTTTTGTTTTGTAAAAAAGTGGTGACATGTAACTGTTACCTTAAAGATCTATTTCTGCATGATCTACTATAAAAAATTACTTTTGTTGGTGTAACCTTGGTTGATTTTCTCAGGTTAAATAATAATAATATTAATAATAATAAAATATTACATAATTTCTTTATCTTTAAAAGGGGTTCTACAGTTACTACATAAAAGGTTTTCAAGTTATGAGTCTCTCTTTGCTAGCAGAACAATTGCGATCAATTGACAATAATTAATACACAGTAAAAAGTGGTAACGTCCAATTATAACCACAAGGATCTTTCTCTACTTGATCTAACCCATAAAAATAACTTTTGTTGGTGTAACCTAATTTGTCAGGTTGATTTAGTCAGATTAATTAGCTATTTTAATCTGAATAAAACCAGTTAATTTAAATGTTAACATATGGAGCACATTTTTTACATAGTTTTAGCACTGTACAAAATGGTTCAAAAGTGTATTTTCTCCCCCATTTCTATTTGTGTCAGGCTGTCTTGATTGGAGTCTGTCTTTAAGTAAAGACACAAGCATGGGGAGCACTGTTCCAACCAATGATAAAACAGCATCCATCCCCGATTTGGCCCCTTCAGGTATTTCAGTATTTTCAAAAGTGATTCCAAATGGACATGAATATATTTGGAAAATGATGACTGCTATATACTACTTAATAATTTAATACTATGAATCTATCTACTATAAATCAGCTATGATTCATTGGAACCATTAGGTCCAAAAACAAATAATGGCTTTTTATATCTGCTTTTAATGACAAGCAAATAATAATTAAAATATTAAGAGCTTTCATTCTATTTTGTTTGGAATATTTACAGACAGGCAAACAGACGTGGTTTTCTTTTGTCTATTTTTTGAAAATCCTTTAATATGATTTCCTGTTCAAAATGTCAGGAGGCAAATGTGACCAAACAGAACATCAGCCAGTAGAAATGATAAAGGTTGTAGCTCCAGTCTCAGATGGGTGGCATTCTGAGGTAAATGGTGGTTTAAGCTCAGTGACCAGGAAAGAGCAGTGCTGCTGGAGGCTGGAAAGGCTTCTTGGAAGAAGTGCTGAAATAGTAAGAATGGAAAACACAGAGGACAGCGTCTGTACTGAGGACTTCTCAACAAACTTCAGAACTGAGATGCTGGATCTGCCTGGCACAGGTACAGTATACAGAATGAGCAAGGAGTAGTAAGCGGTTACCTCTAGTCACTGATCTGATCTAATGGGATAGGTCAAGATGGAAATTATATGTACTACCAGTCAAGAGTAAGTAAATATACCTACAGTAAATCCATTTTTAGTTTTGTAAAGTAATTTATATGTAGACACAATGAAGCATTTAAGCATAAGCCTTTGGATAATAGATTGTTAAAGGTCAAGATGAGAAACAAAAATTAAGTCCATGTGTGTTCGCTTTATGTCGCTTTGGATAAAAGCGTCTGCCAAATGAATAAATGTAAATGTCAAATGTTCAAAATTCATGAAAAGCTCACATTTACAAAATTAAAAATTTTTCTTTGACGTATATAGATAGGGTGTTTTATTGCTTAAGTTTGTATATGAATATATCATAGGAATTTAAACGATTTTAAATCATGCATGACTAATTTTGTCCATCCTGGCTCCAGCCCCTGGTGCTCCCATTAACAGAAGTGACACTGCCGACCTCACTGGGCCCCAGAGGAGCCCTCATCATGAAAGATCAAAGAATCACCTACAGCATCCCTCCAAAATACCAATCAGTCTCCTTGCAGGTACCGCATACTGTTCTCTGTGTTCTTGTTGTGCCTTCTTGTCCTGCTGAAACATTTTGTGGTGTTGTGAATTTCTGAACTTAGATGTGTGTTAATCTAAGAAGAGCAGCTGTTTAAATAGATAACTTAAATACAACCATTTACACAGATCTGATGAGTACTTTATGAGTATTTATGCCATTATATACCCTCTGACAGGAATTCCTATGCAGAGTTTTGATTTAGTCACCATAGACACTGATCTGGAAAGGCTGTGCTCAGAACAGGTTCGACATCACCTGAAGTCTGCACTCAGCAACAGGATAGGTTCAGGTGTGGGTGCTCTACTCTGTACTATAATTAACATCTGTGTCAAATGCCATGTGTTAATAAGGTGTACGGAATGCTTGTGCTATTTTATTGAGGCTACAATAATTTTCATGCAATAAAAAAAAAAAAAGAACTTTCCCTTTTGTCAGTTTTACTCAATCCTCCCAAGTTCATATTGACTTAAATTAACTTCAGTTTAGCATGCTAACATTTCCTGTCACTTGCTAGCATATCACTAAAGGAGTTTCATTGAGTTAAAGTATTTTGGCAATTTAAATTTTGTTGGGTTTACTTGGTTTAGTTTGGTTCCCTCTGTCTGAATATTTAAGTTGAAATGATATGATCATTTTAATTTAAGCAAACTCTTTTCAAGCATGTGGAACCTCTGTCCAAGTTTGAACCAAGTTCAGTTTGAGTGTTTTGCAAACTCTGAACAGAGAGAGCTCACTACTGTAACGTAGTGCTGGCTGCTGGCAATGACGATGACGAAGACGTAGTGTAGAGAACCCAAGTGCAGTTTATTTACAAAGTGAGAACCAATAACCCTGACTACAAAACAAAACATGAACTGGACTAGACTAGACTATGGCTTGGCAACAGCGTACCAAACACATACATTCACATTCAATACTTGACAAAGACACAATGGAAAACATGAGGCTTAAATACATGGAGGGAAAACATGAAATCACATGACAAGGGAAACAGGAACTAAACATTTCAAAATAAAAGACATGAATCAACAAAATACACATGACATATCCCCCCCACTAAGGGGCAGCTCCCGACGCACCAACATATAAACAAAACACGTAAAACATGACATAAATTCAAAGTTCTGTAGGGAGCTGGGGGGGGGGTGACCAGGGGAGAGTCCGTGGGGGATGGAGCCATGAGAGGCACGAGGGGCGGAGCCATGGAAGGCGGAGCCGTGAGAGGCTCGAGGGGCGGAGCCATGGATCTTGGTGCCCGGAGAGTAGCCGAAGACTCGAAGAGCCAGGGTGGAGCTGATGGCAGGGAGGACCAAGGCGGTGCTAGAGGCTTGGAGGAGCAAGGCGGAGCTGGGGGATCGGAAGACTGAGGTGGAGCCGGTGGGACTGAGGACTGAGGTGGAGCCGTAGGGAAGGAGGTCCCCAGTGGAGCTGACAGATCGGAGGGACCAGGCATAGCTAGAGGATCGGAGAGCCAAAGCAGAGCCAGGTGACTGACAAACCAAGGAGGAGCCGGAGGGACGAGGGACCCTGGCAAAGCAGACAGGCTGAAGGACCGCAGTGGAGCTGAGGGAACGCAGAGCTGAGGCAATGTCGAGGGACCGACAGGCCAAGGCGAAGTCTAGGGCTTGGAGGGTCCAGGCGGGGTCGGAAAGCTGAAAGTTCCCCTTGCCTGCTCAGGAGAACTAAGGGTGGGTATAAGGGTGGGAACCTTCTCCAGGTCCAACTGCTCAGGTGTGGCTGTGACATGGCATGGAGCAGGCTGAGGCGTTGCTGTGACGTGGCATGGAGCAGGCTGAAGTGTTGCTGTGACGTGGCATGGAGCAAAAGGTGGCACTAGCTCAGCGACCATGATGAGGAACGCTGGCTCGGTGGCGGACATGTCGTGGAACGCTGGCTCGGCGGCGGCCACGACGTGGAAAGCTGGCTCGGTGGCGGACATGTCGTGGAACGCTGGCTCGGCGGCGGCCATGACGTGGAACGCTGGCTCGGCGGTGGCCATGACATGGAACGCTGGCTCGGCGGTGGCCATGACGTGGAACGCTGGCTCGGCATCCGCCTCCCCCAATGATCTGTAGGGCGAGGTCGACATACTGAGCAAGGCTGCGACTGCCAGGCATCAGAATGGAGATTGGCTCACTCAGTCCAAACCGGAAACAGTCTTTAAGTGCAACCTCATTAAAGTCCACCTGGCTGGCCAGATTGCAAAAGTCCTCCACATAGTCCTCCAGGGGACGATTCCCCTGACGTAGCCGTATGTGTAGAACTGCTGGGTTCATAGTCGGTCAAGTATTCTGTAACATAGTGCTGGCTGCTGACAATGACGATGACGATGACGTAGTGTAGAGAACCCAAGTGCAGTTTATTTACAAAGTGAGAACCAATAACCCTGACTACAAAACAAAACATGGACTTGACTTGACTTGACTTGACTTGACTTGACTTGACTTGACTTGACTTGACAACAGCGTACCAAACACATACATTCAATACCTGACAAAGACACAATGGAAAACATGAGGCTTAAATACATGGACATGGGGGAACATAAACCAATGAACAGACAAGACTAATAACAAAGTAATCAAACAATGAACCAATGAAAACATGACAAATGAACATGGAGGGAAAACATGAAATCACATGACAAGGGAAACAGGAACTAAACATTTAAAAATAAAAGACATGAATCAACAAAACACACATCACATGACAACTACTTATTAAAAATAACAGAACATATGATATCAGGAGTTCACTGGTTCAAAGACCTGGAGGGCATTAAGGTAAACAGACTTGGCATAATGGAGGGGCTCTAGCACGAGACTGGGCTTGAGCACTGAGATCCCCATCACGGACTATCTGACTAAAGCAAGAAAGCAGCTGCTTACATATCCTTGGGATATGATTGGCAGGCCTACTGTAGATGAACAAGCTCCTCCCGAACTTACGTTTGGAACTACATATACAGTATATTATCTATCTTTACATTCCTTGAAAAATATACAGTACATTGGTGTCCTTTTATTTTAATTCAATGCTTGTCCTTATATTACACAATATAACTGTGATGTGCAGTCTTGTGAAAATCTAATTCATGTCAACATACTTAGGATATTTAAACATGTTGATCCAGGAGTTAAGATATTTGAATTGAAACCGGTCCAAAAAATAATAACCAAATTGAACTGGTGAATATGTGTCTGTATATGTGTGTGCCATTATAGTATTTCATCTGAACAGAAAAAATGAATTCTGTACAGGACAACTCATCAAAAACAGCATTCAATCCATCATGTACTTCTCAGTGTTTTAAGATACAAAATTAGGCTCATTTGAATTCCAGTTAATCAAAATATTATAGAATGAGATAATATTTATTGTTTAAATGTGCACTCAGTAACTTTTTGCTCGTATCATCATGGACTTACAGTGACACCTAGTAGTGTGGATGCAGCATAATTGAAAATCAATAGATTTCAGCTACAGATGCCATTGTAAAAATTCAGTATTCACAATCAGCCATGATTAATTTAATCCAAGAGTGAAAATATACAATAAAAAGTTGGTTACTGAGATTAAGCGAGTAGTCTTCAGCTGGTCATGTGATTCTAAAATGGCAGCCCCCATGAGGGCGCCCCTCCCCCATGTAGAATAAAACAGCTTTTATAAGATTACTGACAAGACTAGAGTCCTCATCTCATGTGAGTGGTTATGATTTTATACATACTGTATGTTTCAAGTAAAAGTTTTTTTAATGGGGAAAAAACCTTGGGGGAGTGCACCTTCACACTGTTGTTAAAAATACTATTTATATATTGAATAGACCTGACCATGTGCATATGTGTTTTAGCTCTGACGATGAGGGAGCCATTGATGAGAAGAGTGGTGAAGGTGCCTTGTCAACACTTTACTCCAGAAGCAGGAGACACCTATCTGGCAGAAAGGGAAAGCGGAGGAGAAGGAAAAACTCCCATGCTGTGAGAGACCTCAGTGAAGAGTTAAATCCGATGCGTTCTGTAAGTAACTGATAGCTCAGTATCAGTACACTTACTGTAATCCATTATCATGTGTTACACCATTGTTACCTGAAATGTACTGTATGAAAATGTTGTTGATAATTCCTGCTGAAAAGACCAGTTTAGACCAGCATTCATTTACATGCTGATCCAGGTTGGTTTGTGTTGGACTAGCTAGAACTGTAGACTCACATAGCCATGTTATTCACCATACAAACTAAGGTGGTGAAGATGGCCAGCCAGCATGGTCTTTATGATGAAGATGGTTGACAAAAAAAGTGTTTCTGGGGACACCAGCACAACAAGCATCCAGTGCTGGAGACCAGCATCCAATACAACATATAGACTACAGTATCCTGTTGTTTTCAGCATGCATAACAATGTTTTGTCGCTTTTGTCAGATTTGCCATTTTTTTTTTTTTTTTTTTTTCAGAGTGCAGAGAGACCTCAGGATAAGATCATCATAGACAAGGAACAACTCAAAGAGCTTATGCTGTCACTACAGCAACAAAAAACAATATGAATACCACTTAAAGTGTCACATGCACCTCCATGATGCCACAATAATTCCCTCTTTTCATTCCTTAAAAATGTTAATCATCATTTTGAGAGTGGTGTGATTTCCTCAGGCTGCAGTTTACTCTCTGGAGAAGCTGAGAGAGGAAATGGATCAGGCTAAGAGAGAGCAGCACTCTCTACAGCTCAATGTGAGGGACAGCAGAGCACAGGCCCAGAACATCAAGTATGTCCTAATCACAGAAACGTTAATATAGACAGCCTTTTGTATCTGCTGGCATAATTACTGAATGCATTTGTGCTTAAATTGATTAATTAATGATCAGTTAGCTTAATCGATCAAATTATTAACAACGAATGATCGATCATTGATTATTAATTATCATCCCTAATAGCAATGGCTTGATACTTTTGTTCTTAGATTCTATTTCTATGACTACCACTTGCATTGATTTAGCATACTTTGGCAAATCATTATACCTTTATATATATATATATATATATATATATATATATATATATATATACTTTATATATGATGCTAATATACTGTATGTACATTATATTAGTATACTGATATGATCATAAAAACACATTTGTCAATGTAATATGAAATCACTTAAATATATGCATCTATTTTCAAAGTCATTGGTTTTGCTGAATTAATATTTGTGGATATAGTGTTTTAAATTCATTGTATTTTAATACCTTTATGCCGTCAGTATATAAGCCACAGTGTGTCTGATCTGGAGAGGGACGAGATGGACAGGATGCTGGATAATGCCAAATCTGAACTGTTCTCAGAACGTTTCAGATACACAATGGAATCTATGAAGGAGGTAAATTATTGATACATACTATAGTATGCTATAGACCTGGAACTTTAGTACACTGCACTAAATGCAGACTCAAAGAGTCCAAGTATATGTCAATAAACAATACCTTGTTTTACAAGAGGTAAAATGAGAGAATTAGTAAAAGGTCTGCAATAAATGTCTATATATTTCTCTTTCTCTATTCTTCCCTCTTCCGTATACACATTTATCTCTTTTTCTCACCTCAGAGGCTGGATGAGGTGAATCAGGCATTGGAGCAGAGAGAAGAGAACTGTAGGGCTCTCCGACAGAAATGCAGTGACCTGGAGGAGCAGTTGGTTGATACAATCAGAGAAAGAGAACAAATAAAAGAGGTAGATCCTCAGCTGTTTCTTCTTAAAGGAATAGTTCACCCCAAAATTAAAAGCCTCTTATCATTTACTCAATCTCATGCTATCCCAGATCTGTATGACTTTTTTTCTTCTGTAGAACACAAATGAAGATTATAAGAAGAATATCTCAGCTTTGTAGGTCCTCACAATGAAAGTGAATGGATGCCAGAATTCTGAAGGTCCAAATATCACATAAAGACGTCAGTGGTTTAATCAATGTCTTCTGAAGTGATCCAGTTGGTTATGGGTGAGAACAGACCAAAATATAACTCCACATTCACTGGAAATCTTGCCATTGCAGTCTCTTGACACGATCATTTCAACCTTGATTACACTTCCTAGTGCTTGATGCACGCAAAGAGAATTCAATAGCGCTATAGGACATTGTGGTGATGTGGATGTGGCCGTGCGACACCTGTGGAGAGCGAGGCCGGGAGAGGAAGAACGGTAAGGATTGACACCTGTGGGAAATCACCTCTAACAGCTGTTTTGTGTTGCAATGAGACCTGTAGAGGGATAAAAGTCAATCCAAACCGCCGGAGGGAGAGAGAGAGAGAGAGAGAGAGACGCACGCAGCAGAGTCTTGTGTGTGTGTTGCTGAAAAGCAAACAGAGTGTATTAGACTAAAAAGTGTGTGCAATAAAAAGCTTACGTGGATCGTTTACCCGGCTCCCGCTTCTTCATTCACAAAGTAGCAAGAAACCTGTCACAGTGACAAGACTCTGCTGCATGTGTCTCTTTCTCTCTCCTCCATTGGTTTGGATTGCCCTTTTATCCCTCTCCAGCTCTCACTGCAACACAAAACAGCTGTTAGAGGTGATTTCCCACAGGTGTCAATCCTTACCGTTCTTCCTCTCCCGGCCTCGCTCTCCACAGACATCACTCGGCCATGCCCACATCACCACAGTAGTGTAATCAAGCTTAAAATCACGATCACCAAGGAGACTGCTGTCAAGATTTATAGTGAAAAAGGAGTTACATTTTGGTCTGTTCTCACCCAAAACCGAATGGATTGCTTCAGAAGATATGGATTAAACCTCTGGAGTCGTATGGATTACTTTTATGATGCCTTTATGTTATATTTGAACCTTTAGAGTTCTGGTCACCATTCACTTGCATTGTATGGACCTACAGAGCTGAAATATTCTTCTAAAAATCTTAATTTGTGTTCAACAGAAGAATGAAAGTCATTTACATCTTGGGGTAAGTAAATGATAACAGAATTTTCATTTTTGGGTGAACTATCGCTTTAATGGTCTCTCACTCCACCATTACTGTTCACTATTTGTATAATGTATGTGCAGTCTTCAGAAGAAGAGCAAAAGCAGCAGGCGAACCGGTTTGGAGCACTGGAGCAAATCTTTGCCCAGAGAGAGCTTCTTCTGCAGGTGATGGAGGAGGAAAAGAAAGCCCTTCATCTGGAGCTCTGCTCACTTCGAGAGGAACACAGCTTACAGCTGTAATTATAATTATAATTATTTTCCTTCTTATACAAGGCTTAGTTTGTAGAAGCTTCTTCCATGGCTTCCTAGTGGGTGTATGCCATTCTGTACAATAATGTACAATAGTGTTTTGGTAAAATATTTATAAAATAAATGTAATATAATAGAATAGAAAAGTTCAAAAAAAATACCATGGTACTTCCATGTTATTTAAGATATGGTACCATTGGTAGTACCATGGAATTATTTGAAGTACCTTAGAAAGAGTATCTTCAGAAAGAGCAGCTAATAGAGGACAAGGAACAAGCACTGGCAGCACTAAAAGAAACCCACAAAAGTAAGACTTTCTCTGTATCTGTGTTTCCTGTCTTTGACCATTATAGGAGAAGATATCACAATTTTTTTACCAATCAATATATTTAATTATGAAAACATTTCTTGAGATCTACACTATATTGCCAAAAGTATTCGCTCACCCATCCAAATAATTGAATTCAGGTGTTCCAATCACTTCCATGGCCACAGGTGTATAAAATGAAGCACCTAGGCATGCAGACTGCTTCTACAAACATTTGTGAAAGAATGGGCTGCTCTCAGGAGCTCAGTGAATTCCAGCATGGTACTGTGATAGGATGCCACCTGTGCAACAAGTCCAGTCGTGAAATTTCCTCGCTACTAAATATTCCACAGTCAACTGTCAGTGGTATTATAACAAAGTGGAAGCGATTGGGAATGACAGCAACTCAGCCACGAAGTGGTAGGCCACGTAAAATGACAGAGTTGGGTCAGCGGATGCTGAGGCGCATAGTGCGCAGAGGTCGCCAACTTTCTGCAGAGTCAATCGCTACAGACCTCCAAAGTTCATGTGGCCTTCAGATTAGCTCAAGAACAGTGCGTAGAGAGCTTCATGGAATGGGTTTCCATGGCCGAGCAGCTGCATCCAAGCCATACATCACCAAGTGCAATGCAAAGTGTCGGATGCAGTGGTGTAAAGCACGCCGCCACTGGACTCTAGAGCAGTGGAGACGCGTTCTCTGGAGTGACGAATCACGCTTCTCCATCTGGCAATCTGATGGACGAGTCTGGGTTTGGTGGTTGCCAGGAGAACGGTACTTGTCTGACTACATTGTGCCAGCTGTGAAGTTTGGTGGAGGGGGGATTATGGTGTGGGGTTGTTTTTCAGGAGCTGGGCTTGGCCCCATAGTTCCAGTGAAAGGAACTCTGAATGCTTCAGCATACCAAGAGATTTTGGACAATTCCATGCTCCCAACTTTGTGGGAACAGTTTGGGGATGGCCCCTTCCTCTTCCAACATGACTGCGCACCAGTGCACAAAGCAAGGTCCATAAAGACATGGATGAGCGAGTTTGGTGTGGAAGAACTTGACTGGCCTGCACAGAGTCCTGACCTCAACCCGATAGAGCACCTTTGGGATGAATTAGAGCGAAGACTGCAAGCCAGGCCTTCTCGTCCAACATCAGTGTCTGACCTCACAAATGCGCTTCTGGAAGAATGGTCAAAAATTCCCATAAACACACTCCTAAACCTTGTGGAAAGCCTTCCCAGAAGAGCTGAAGCTGTTATAGCTGCAAAGGGTGGGCCGACGTCATATTAAACCCTATGGATTAAGAATGGGATGTCACTTAAGTTCATATGCGTCTAAAGGCAGATGAGCGAATACTTTTGGCAATATAGTGTATATTGTGATTTATGGATGTATCTGTTCAAGGATTTTGTGTGTAATCTTAAGGAACACGTTGAGGAAATTAGCCGCCTATCCAGAGCCCAGTTGCACTTGTGTGATGATGATACAGATGGACTGTTTACACGTCTGCGCAGGCAGCTGCAAGCTAAAGATGATGAGCTCAGGCAGGTGCTGAATAACATGGCACACTGTAAAGAAAAAAACACTGCAAGACTTTTTTGAGTTGAACAAGAACAAATTTGAGTTGGAGCTCACCGCAGAGCTGGAGAGGTGATGCATGCTGTTAGACCAGCATTGACCATCAAAAACCAGCCTGAACCAGCATGTACATTCATGCTGGTCTAAGATGGTCTTTTTAGCAAGGTTGCACAACAATAATTGTTACTTTAATCCTGTTGAGTTGTGATTTTCCATCTTAACCTTTACTGTATAAAACAGAAGGGCCCTGAAACCCAGAGCAGAACAGCAGAAGAGACTGGAGAGACTGGAGAATAAGATGAGACATCTGACTGGGGTGAATGACTGTTCAATTAATGAATATGAACAGAAAGCATACTTTAAATTAGAGCATTTAATGAAATAAAGAACATCTTGCAAAAGGTGTGAAAGTGTCTGTACCAAAAATGCCCTTTTAGATTTTTGCAATTAACTCAGGAAGCACTGTTCTTTGAGGGATATGTTCTTCCATGTGCTCTCTTTCTGTCAAGTAAACTTATAAACAAGTACACTTTCCTGCTGTTCTGTCTCATTGCAGCATGATTACTCAAGGATAAGGTGTTGGAGTGATGGCTGCTGGAAATGGGGCCTGTCTAGATTTGATCAAAAATGACTTTGTTCAAATAGTGATGGTGCTGTTTTTTATATCAGTAATGTCCTGACTAGACTTTGTGATCAGTTGAATGCCACTTTAGTGAATTAAAGTACCAATTTCCTTCCAAAAACTCGTCCCTCCTTTTCTTTAATAAAAGCACAAATTTGGGTTACAGTGAGGCACTTATACAATGGAAGTGAATGAGGGCAAATTTTTGAACATTAAAATACTCACTGTTTCAAAAGTATAGTCACAAGACATAAAGAATATGCATGTAAACATGATTTTAGTGTGATAAAATCACTTACAAACATTTTCTGTTTAAAGTTATAGCCAATTTTACAACTTTGTTACCATGACGATGTTATGTCAACAAACCCTAAAATGACTGTAGAAATGACAATTTAAACAACTTTACATCTCAAATAATGCATGAATTTTAACAGAAGAATTAATGTAAGTGCTTTTATAAAATTATGAGTTTCACATTTCTGTGTTTTAATTCTGCTCACTTTCATTGTCTCCAGCCACTTCCATTGTAAGTTCCTCACTGTAACCTCTTTTTTTGCTTTTTTTTGAGTTGAAATACATTTTTGTAATCAACATTATGCCACAAATGCTTAACTTGTATTGAACCCGGAATATTCCTTTAAACTCTCTTATCCTAGAATTTGTCCATTACTTTAATAGGAAAAAGACAAGAAAATAATATTTTAATTACCTCCTTTGTGGAACTAATGACCAGAGTTTACAACCTGTCATTTAACCCTGTTACACTTGTATTGTATACTTTGCAGCACGTTTTATAATGCATAATTTTTTTAGAAGCACTCATCATTGTTATTGATTGGCGCTGCTAAAATCAGTGCAAGTTCATGACTTTGGTTTTTTTTCTGCATAAATAAAATGTCACAAGAAAATAATTATACAGCCAAATGGATTTTATTTTAAAACAAGAATAAATTAAAAATAAAATAAATAAATAAAAAAACCCTCCAATCTCTGATAATGAATAATGAAGCGGGCTAAAGATCTCGTCAAACAAACTCTAAATATTTTTATATAATAGGCTACCTAAAAAGCCTACTTGAGAAACAAGTAGTTATACAGAATTGTTTTTTTTTTAGTTTTGTTTTTTTGCATGCATGCATGAACTTTATTTAATCTTTGTTGTCTAACCTTCCAGTGTTTCACTAGAAGAAACATCTTAATAATGATTACATGATTACAAGAGACTTTTATTGTAGCAAAATATGTTGGAGTTGTAGCGCAGTAGCTAGTGAACATGACCTTGCGGCTTGCGCCATGACAAATTGAGAGTAACTGAAATCAAAATAATTGTTAAAAGGTTTGCATTTTTAGCCACTACATTGTTAGCTGCATCTAAACAATGAAAATTCATCAGAAAGTGTGCCTTTCTGATTAAATTACCTATATTCACCCTAATTCTTGATACCATCCTGTACACTCAACACTGTACAGAAGGTTAATTGCTGAATTCTCCTTGACTGTTCCTTGACTCCTGTGAGCTTTCTGTCCCTACTGCACCTCTCAGACTGATCATTATTCTCCAATGAAATTGCTGAACATCTGCAGTTTAATCAGAGCTGTCGGCTGAGTTTTTCAGATTGCCTCTCTTTGGCATCCAAGGCGTATTTGGTGTCCTGAAGGTCCTCAATGATCTCCAAGGCATCCTGAAGCTCCTGGGCAAGGACGTTGTATTTCTCGGTCAGTGTTCTGTTCTCCAGGCGGAGCTCCTCGATGTGGCGTCTCAACTCCAGGCTGCTATGGCCACAGTGCCCCCGCAGATGCTCCACCTCCGTCAACAGGACCTCCATACCCCTCATCAGAGGCTCCAACTTCTCTGCAGTCACCTTCTCCTGTTGTTGTGTCATGCTCTTTTCTGTTTTATCCACCTTCTGTGTTGCTTTTGTGATTCAGTTTTGCCTGTGATTCAAATGTGCTTCTCCTGAGCTTTAGATCATTCTAATGCTCAGAAAAGAATGAGAAAAGGATGACTGATACAAAAATACAAGTTCCTTGTATTGAAGCTCCTAAAAGACAAAAATATAAATTGGTAAAGCCAGTTTGGCTCCCTCTTCTACTTGTTTTCTTACACTTCTCTTCTATAAACATCTAAAGGCCATTTTAACATTCTCTAGTCCCATTACTAAGGCTTTACTAAAGCTTAAAACATTATTAAAACATACACAGATGTACACACATAAACACATTTAGACACACATACAGTATTAGCCACTGGACAGTCTTAATCTGTACCAAAAACTTACAGTTTCTTTCCTCCCTTCATCAGTTTATGGAATTTTCAAGGTGATGGATTTGTGATCTGTTCAGAATACTTTTCGATCAGTCAGGCGAAGGTACAAATGTCCTGATCAGTGATTCTACTACACTTTAAGCCAATCTAATTACTAAGGTGATTACCAAATACATAAGCCCCAGACAATGTGACTGCTAATCTAGTAGACTGTCAATCCACAATGTCTTCCAGATGGTACCAGGAAAATACTAAATAGTCCCAGAGCACTGATATTCTCTGAAACAGAGTCATCGTCTGGAGGGTACAACAGAAAACGTTGTCCCGGGCATTGTGACAAGTGGGGCCACTAAACATGTCTTTACACTGCTGACTCTACAAGCTGGATAGGGGCTGGAGCCCACTCTTATAATTAATTTTGTGCCGAGCCCCATGAATAGATTTGTATTGTTACAGATCATTAAAAGGCTGTTTTAGGGAGCAAGAGAATTTAACAGTGTCCTGGTATAAAAAGAGGAGATGTCATAACAGGTTAAGCCTCTTTGAAACTGATGTCTGTACTTTTAATCTGATGGCACACACTAATCCAGTCATGCTTGAGAAAACAGAGAGATTGCAAAGAAAGAGAGACAGAAAAAGAATTATCCCTTATAACTTGTAAATATGTATATTTACAAGGTTGGGGAGTAACGGAATACATGTAATGGGATTACGTATTTAGAATACAAAATATAAGTAACTGTATTCCACTACAGTTACAATTTAAATAATTGGTAATTAGAATACAGTTACATTCAAAAAGTATTTTGATTACTGAAGAGATTACTTTGCATTTTATTGTCATTTGTTTCATTTCATATTTAGTCCTTTCAGATGGAAAACATTTATACATATAAATGATGCGATCCAAAGTGCATTTGAACAGCGGTGAAACACTTTCTAAAGATGTGTTACATTCATACGAACAGACAGAGAAGTAAGTTTGAAGTAAGTTTGAAGTAAGTTTGGAGCAGAAGAAATAGGAATAAACCTTGTGTAAATTGTCAGCTTTACGCTAAGCTTAAATGCTATTTTTATCCATTTTACATGCACGTTACCAGGCACGATCATATTTTTTTATCAAGAAAATTCACGTTGGATCATAATTTCTTTTTTCTAGTAAGACCTTTGATATTAGGGCAAAAATTGTCTTCTTGATAATAATTGTTGTATTGTTTTCCTGTGAAAATATCTAAAAATCCTTAAAACAAGATCAATTTGATTTATCTTGTTTTAGAAACAACACTGCATAAGATATTTAGGTTTATCAGAGAATGTATTTTTAATGTGTGTATTTTGTCTTACTGTACTGGCAGAGCTTTTATAGTCAAAACAAGTGAAAATATTTATAGGGATATTGGAACGTCAATAGGGATATTGGAATGTTTGGGCATGGCAATATGGCGGCGCAGTGGCTTCACTGATATACATTTCTATATATATATACATCAGTGGATGTAACTACAGGGAGGGCAGCCACCCTAGGGCCCGGGGTAAGAGGGGGCCCGCAACAGTCATCCAAAAGGAACCTTAAAAATGGATTATGATAAATGTAAGTGAGTATGGAGTGGTGGTGGCGTAGTGGACTAAGCACTGAACTGGTAAGCAAAAGGTTGTTGGTTCAATCCCCACAGCCACCACCATTGTGTCCTTGAACAAGACACTTAACTCCAGGTTGCTCCAGGGGAATTGTCCCTGTAATAAGGGCACTGTAAGTTGCTTTGGATAAAAGCATCTGCCAAATGCATAAATATAAATGACCCAGGCTCCCCAAGGAGAGGGCATGACAGGTTCTTTGCACTGGGTGCCATAAGATCCAAGTTACACCACTGACTTTACATGTGACTTTATTTCTTCTGCTGAACACAAGCAAAGATTTTTAGAAGAATATCTCAACTCTGTAGGTCCATACAATGATGTAGGCTCCAAAAAGGACATAAAGGCAGCATAAAAGTAATCTATATGACCCCATTGATTTCATCCATGTCTTCACAAGTAATATGATAAGTGTGGGTGAGTAACAGATCGATATTTTAGTCCTTTTTTATTATAAATTCTCCTCCCTGCCCAGTAGGTGGCGATATACAAAAAAACAAAAAAAACAAAAAAACAAAATGGGAATCGTCAAAAACAAAAGAAGAACAATGTGAAAATAGATATTTATAGTAAAAATCTTGATATTGATACATATTGATTTGTTTCTCACCCACACCTGTCATATCTCTTCTGAAGATCTGGATTTAACCACTGGAGTCATATAGATTACTTTTATGCTGCCTTTATGTGCTTTTTGGACCTTCAAAGTTCTGGCCATCATTCACTTGCATTGTACAGACCTACAGAGCTGAGATATTCTTCTAAAGATTTTCATTTGTGTTCAGCAGGAGATGTAAAGTCACATCTGGGATAGCATGCGGGTGAGTAAATGATGAGAGAATTTTTTTTTTTTTTTTGGGTGAAATATCCCTTTACAGTCTTGGCTAAGAAAAGCTATTGAACATTTCCATCCTTATTTCAGAGGGAAAAAAGATACAGTTCATTGAATACATGCTGATCTTTACACAATATAGGGAAAGTTGTCACAATGGAACCAGCCTTTAAATAGCTTTTTTTAAGTTTTTTTTTTTTTTTTTTTTTTTTTTTTTTTAAGTAAACTGCAAAACAATTATGAAACACAAAACTTGTGAAATAAAAAAAATGTAAAAGGCAACATCAACATTTCAAACTATTGTTTAAATGAATAAATTGAAAAAAATAAAATAAAATTACAAATGAAACATGTGGCAACTAACCCCAGTAAAAAATATGAAAACATTTGGTGTTCACCCCACTTGTTAACTTCACCCAACAGCTATATAACAAAAATATGACATATTAAAATTTTTGTTTGGAATGTAATTCCCAAAAATTATTCATTTTTTTTTCTTTCTTTTTTTTTTTTTTTTTTGGCTTTGTGTTTGAAAACAATGATTAGAGAATTTTCATTTTTAGGTGAACTATCCCTTTAATTATTATTAGTCATAGACTATTGATAGGTTAACCTTATCTTAAGAATTAATGTTCAGATGTTCCTTTTTCAGAATGCAGGATGTTTTGAACAATCTAAATGTGCAGAACGGGAGAAGCAGTTGAAAGTGGAGAGCCAATCACTGAGGAATGACAATGCAAGCCTCAAAGGACAGTACAAAGACATGCAGAAAAAGCAGGGTGATACTCAACTCAAATCTTACTCAAATCATGACATCAGGAAGACATTCCAACAGTCCTTAGACCATGTGTGTGTGGGTCAGGTTTTGCCAACATTGTAAAGATGGAACAACCTGAAATCACCTACATTGTGGGGACCAGCGAAGTAATGTCTTAAAAGAATAGTTTACCAAAATAAATAAATAATTCTGTCATCAGTTACTCAATACTGTTCGCTCAATACAATAGCAGTGATACTGACTCACTTCAAAGCTTGTTAAAGCACCCAAAAGTGTAATAAAAGTAGTCCATGAGACTTGTGCATCTTATTCAAAGTCTTCTAAAGACATACGATGGCTTTGTATGATGATTTTATTATTGAATGAAATCATTGATCAACTGCTGTAAATACAGCTCTGACAGGGACCAAAACGATCACAAGGGTAATCACACTGTTTGAAGCAGCAGTATTGTTCCAAAAATGTTCTTTATTGTAGAGGTGCAAAATAAAACCTTGTTTAAGCAAAGTAAAACCAAGATAATTTTAAAAAACAGTCTGCAGGATAAAACTGTTGGGTACTAAAAGCAGCATGCACTCCCCTCCCTAAAACAGTGGAGTCTGTGGCACTCAAGCAGTGCTCAGAAACAACCATGTTTCACTTGTGCTCCAAACATGATCTGTCCATCTTGTTCCTCTCCTTCTAGTGGTGCCTGGCTTTTATACAAATTTCCCACCTTTGCTAATTGGATCTTATATATTGATCTGTTTCTTACCTACACCTATCATATCACTTCAGAAGATATGGATTTAACCACCACAGTCGTCTGAAGTATTTTTATGTTGCCCTTATGTGGATATTGGAGCTTAAAATTTTTGGCACCCATTCACTTGCATTGTGTGGACCTACAGAGCTGAAATATTCTTCTAAAATGCTTAATTTGAGTTCAGCAGATGAAAGAAAGTCATGCACATCTGGGATGGTATGAGGGTGAGTAAATGATCAGAGAATTTTCATTTTTGGGTGACCTAACCCTTTAATGCACCTACATAAATTATTCAATAATAAGCTGTTTATTATTTGAGCTATATATATTTCTAGGGGGATTAACTTATGGTTATGCCTGACTAATATAATTCCTGTGGTGAATTAAATTTTTTAATGTGCTCCTTTTGTTTCACCCTAAAAAGTGTTATTGAAGCAGTTTAAAGTTGATTCTAGACTTTATTAGCTCCAGAAGAGCATGTGTTGTGTATATGTTCTGCATAGGTACACCAAAGTTTAACAATAATGAAATAAAAATTAAAAACATTCAACCACATAAGGTGACTTTTTTCCAATTCTAAAACGCATTTGACACCTGTTATAGATTATAGGAATATCCAGACAGCTAAAATGAAATTATTAGGGCAGTTGCCAAATTATGCCCAGTACAAGACCACATAACACTATCTTATATGGAATATTTTTATTAATCATTCAGTTAATCCATTTTTGATAATTGAATATGTATGCAATATACAATGAGATAAAAATGAAAATGTGTAATCAATGTACTATGAATAACTGCATTATGAATGTTATTCAATATTTAATCATTCATTTACTGATCTAATTATCATTTACTCAGTTTAATAATCAAAGTGCAACTCAATGGGAAAATACAGCTTGACTTCTCTATGGAGAATTACAGCCTTTCTGTTAATGACCCTTTCTGTAAATGATCCAGAAAAAATGTGTGTATTGATACTAAAGGGATGCTTTAATGTTTTAATTAGAACAGAGCCAGGCATTGTCTGGTACCTGCCTGAAAGAGGCAGAGGATACATGTGCATTAATTAGTGCTAGAAACGAGATGAAACTAATGTATGTGGGTGTGTACACATTTCCCATCTTACAGGAATGTGTGTAACCAACGACTGTAATAAGGGAAATCATTTAATATACCAATCAAATTAATGCAGAAAGTAATGATTATTAGTTAATATAAAATATGTAACTAAATGAAGTGCTTACAGTGTGTTTTATGCATATAAAATGAAAGTCATGCTTTTGCCACTATTGAAGCAAGTTGGGCCAGGATGACCAGCTAGAGACGGTGATGACGAAACTAGGGGGAATAAGATTTTATTGGATGTACAACTGTGTAAAGACAAAACAGAAGTTTCTTGCAATATTAACCAGTAATGAGTTCATATAGGATAAGTACTATTAACAGCAAACAGAAGACTTTAAGCTATGCAATGACTATAAAACTGTGACAGCACATTTGACCAATGTACCACAGGAATAAACATCAAAAATTAATGTTCACATATGATATTTCTCATTTTTACTAGTGCAAGTATGGTCCCAGCAACAAAGAAAGTGTTCGCCAACAGCCAAAGAGCAGGTTAAAAAAAAAAACATGGCACAAATAAATCTAATCGGATACTTGCGCAAAGCTTAAAGGAATGGTTCACCCAAAAATGAAAATTTGCTGATAATTTACTCACCCTCATGCCATCCAAGATGTATCGGAGTTTCTTTCATCAAAACAGAATTTAAGATTTTTAGGATTTCATTTCAGGTCTCCTCCTCCTCCAATGCAAGTGAATGTCCTCCCATTTTTTGACGGTCCAAAATGCATATTTAGGGTGCATCAAAATAATCCACACGACACCAGTCGACAAATAAAGTTCTTCTGAACACACACGATCGATTATTTTGAGAAACAAAACAATACTTATATACTTTTTAACTACAAATGTTCACTTCCGTACATCTGTGACGTGCGCTCATGAGAGGGATGACGTAAGCTCATTGGTAAGGTCACGTGGAGGAGTCAGGAAGCGCGTCATTGTTTAAATTGTTTTTATTATTATTATTATTATTATTATTAGGAAATTAATTTTTATTTTATATTGTTTTGGAATGTTTTGTTGTGAACGGCGCTTGGTCTGTGCTCCGTGCAAGTTTCTATTGTAAACAATGTCGCACTTCCTGCCTCCTCCACGTGACGCGTGACCTTACCAACGAGCTTACGTCATCCCTCTCATGAGTGCACGTCACAGAGATGTATGGAAGTGAACATTTGTAGTTAAAAAGTATATAAGTATTGTTTTGTTTCACAAAATAATAAATCGTTTAATCATATAATCCGAATATTATTTGTCGACTGGAGTCGTGTGGATTATTTTGATGCACCCTAAATATGCATTTTGGACCGTCAAAAAACTTTAGTACACTCACTTGCATAGTTTAGAGGAGGAGGCCTGAAATTAAATCCTAAAAGTCTTAAATTCTGTTTGATGAAGAAAGAAACTCAGATACATCTTGTATGGCCTGAGAGTGAGTAAATTATTAGCAAATTTTCATTTTTGGGTGAACTATTCCTTTAATGTCTGAGCAGTCTGAATTAGTTCAAAGCTTATTCCGTACACGGAATACAAAGAGTCAGATCTTTGAAAGATTTCCCTCTATAACTCCATGTCTTCCTCTCCACAATTGAGAACTGCAGGGCTGCTGAACAAGGGGCTGAAAGTTTGCACATTGGTTGCTGTGAACTGGGGTAGGGATGTGGGGCTGAGGGGGCTGCTGATAGATGGTATAGGAGTGAGAGTCTGTCTGCTCACTGACAGCTGCTTACGCTGCTGTCTTTGTAGGGAGTCTTTTAGCCTCTGGGTGAGAGGGTCCTCTGGAGGGCGCCATACTACCAGTTCCATACAAGAGCGGCTCCTGCAGAAATAAGGGAAGAAGGGTGTTCTAAGAACTGCAATGGGAGAAAGGTGCCTGAGGTTATTACAGGCAGGCTAGTATGCCTTACAAGCTTCATATGGTTAGGATTACGGATGGGGGTGGGTTTATGGCATCTGCCGCCTGCCAGGAACAAATCCAGGCAACTCTTTACAACGGGCTCTAAGTGCTAGATTCCTAAAAGTTCTGTTTCACTCAAAAGTGAAATGCGTAGACCTAATTCACAGTAGCGCCATCTTTGGCTTTTGATGTCAATGAAAACTAGGCTGTGAGGGATAGACATACAGTCTCTTCAATGGCACACACAGTATAAAGCTGTATAAAGCTCCTAGATCCCATCTGATTTTCCACAACTCATGTTGTCTGGAGTTTTTTGTCTACTGAATGTTCTTGTAAAGATGTTTTTTCAATGTTTTGTCTGCAGAACCATCCAAAAACACTTTAAACTGCAGTTCAGCCCATTGAAGAGACTGTTTGTCTATCGTTCACAGCCTCATTGTCATTCCCGTTAAAAATCAAAGATTTGAATAAGGTCTATTGGGAATGTTTCACATTCATTTCATGTTGTCTTTAAACAAACATTAGACTGACAACTGCTGTGACATTGGTCTTCTTTATGATGTTTGACATTGATTGTGGCAAACTGTGTAATTTTGTGTAGTATTGTAGTAAAAAAGCAGTAAAATATACCCACATTGACTGTGCCACTGTATGTGGTAGAATGTCACCAATCCCACGCTGTAACCCCTCCCTTAGGCTGTCAGACATCACCAGCACTGGCCTGCGTGAAGCTGGTTCCACATCCAGCTCCTCTTCGCCATCATCTTCCAAAGTTATCCTGACACACACCTCAGTATCAGAAGGTTGTCCATAAAAATCTACCATTCTATCTTATACCAATCTACCATTATATACATCCAAAAAACCCTTTGGTTGTGAGAACGAAATAACAGCATACATAATGATTCTACAGCATTGCGCGTATTAATTACATATACTGTAGATTTGTTTTTACAAAAATTCTAACAAATGTAAAGCAGTTCCTCACATAAAATTTAAGAACAATGAATCTGCATAAACAAGCAGAGATAAAGAAAAAGAGCACATGTATACAGTTCAAAATCAAATTAAAATGGCCTCTTCTAGTCATTCTCACCTCTCTTCTATCTCCTGCAGTCTCCTCTGAGCTACCTCCATGCCTGACACCTCTGTGTGAACTCTGAGTATTGGAGAGGGAGAGGCAGTGAAGGGCAGACCCATCTCCTCTGTCCTGGGTTCAGTCTGTGACTGAACCCGGCTGGTATCAGAAAAAGGGGAAGGGGTGGTGCAGTTCACAGTCCATCTGTGGCTCACTTTCGGACTTGGATACTCAGCTATTTCTACTCCGTCGTCTCCCATCAGCTTTCGTCTTTTGGGACTAAAGGTTCTAAAGGGAAAGAGGGCATGCAAAATACACTGTAACACAGTGCTGAGCAAAATAATGGTATATATACGTATATCAGTTTTGGTTTTACAACGGCTTAGAATGTGACTCCAATCATTATTTAGAACTGATATCTGTTACCATTTAGTTTTACTGTTTTGAGTGTTTTGTTTTTAATTCCGGTGTTATATAATATGAAGTAGCTGTTGAAAGCACTATAACAACACATCATTTGATGTTTTTGTGAAATGAATATTTATATACACTGGCAGCCAAAAGTTTGAAATAATGTCCAGATTTTGCTGTTTTGGAAAGAAATTGGTACTTTAATTCACCAAAGTGGCATTCAACTGATCAAAGTATAGTCAGGACATTAATTATGTAAAAAACTGCACCATCACTATTTGAAAAAAGTCATTTGATCAAACCTAGACAGACCCCATTTCCAGCAGCCATCACTCCAACACCTGATCCTTGAGTAATCATGCTAAATTGCTAATATTGTACTAGAAAATCACTTGCCATTATATCAAACACAGTTGAAAGCTGTTTGGTTCATTGAATGAAGCTTAACATTGTCTTTGTGTTTGTTTTTGAGTTGCCACAGTATGTAATAGACTGGCATGTCTTAAGGTCAATATTAGGTCAAAAGTGGCAAAAAAAGAAACAGCTTTCTCTAGAAACTCATCAGTCAATCATTGTTTTGAGGAATGAAGGCTATACAATGCTTGAAATTGACAAAAAACTGAAGATTTCATACAAAGGTGTACACTATAGTCTTCAAAGACAAAAGAAAACTGGCTCTAACAAGGACAGAAAGAGTTGTGGACAGTAGGATATTTACATCAGAGTCAACAATCATCCACGCGATTATCTAATCAGCCAATTGTGTGGCAGCGCATAAAATCATTCAGATACGGGTCAGGAGCTTCAGTTAATGTTCACATTAACTATCAGACTGGGGAAAAAATTTGATTTCAGTGATTTCGACTGTGGCATGATTGTTGGTGCCAGACAAGCTGGTTTGAGTATTTCTGTAACTGCTGATCTCCTGGGATTTTCACGCACAACAGTCTCTAGTGTTTACTTAGAACGGTGCCAATAACAAAAAACATCCAGTGAGGGGCAGTTCTGCGGATGGAAATGCCTTGTTGATGAGAGAGGTCAACAGAGAATGGCCAGACTGTTTCGAACAGACAAAGTCTATGGTAACTCATATAACCGCTCTGTACAATTGTGGTGAGAAGAATAGCATCTCTATTCTGAGCAATGCTATTCTGAGATGCAGGCTGCCGCACAAGGGGGACCTACACAATATTAGGCAGGTGGTTTTAATGTTGTGGCTGATCGGTGTATATACACAGTATATATAAATCAGGTGATTGCAAAATGTTCCAAAAAAGTTGGGACAGTCAAGGGTTTACCACTGTGTAACATCAGCATTTCTTCTCATAACACTTAAGCGTTTTGGCACTTAAGACACAAGCTAGTGGAATTTTCCCCCATTCATCCATTATGCAGGTCTTCAGCTGCGCAACTGAACAGGGCCTTCATTGCAGTGTTTTACACTTCATAATGTGCAACACATTCTCAATTGGAGACTCTGCTTACGCAGCCATGCACTTTTTATCCGGGAAGTATGTGGTTTGGCGTTGTCCTACCTGAAAACCACTTCTGAATGCGTGTGTTCTCTGATTCCTTTAAACATTACCATCTTAAAAACTGTCATTCATCTTTAAGGGATATCATGACACGGCTTGGGAATACTTCGGTAAACCTTTGTCAGTCAACATCACTCGCCACTGCATCCACAAATGCAAGTTAAGGCTTTATTATGCAAAGCAGAAGCCATACATCAACACTGTCCAAAAGCACAGCCGACGTCTCTGGGTTCAGTTTATCATCTGAGATGGAAAGTAGAACAGTGGAATCATGTTTTATGGTCCAACGAGTCCACATTCCAAATAGTTTTTGGAAAAACAGCCATCTTGTTCTCCGGGCAAAAGAGGAAAAGGACCATCTAAGCTGTTATCAGCATCAGTCCAAAAGCCAGTGTCTGTATGGGCTACGGGTGTGTCAGTGCCCATGGCGTGGGAACTCGCACATCTGTGAGGGCACCATTAATGCAGAAAGATATGTAAAAATTTTGAAACAACATATACTGCCATCCAGATGCCGTCTTTTCCAGGGACGTACCTGCATTTTCCAGCAGGACAACTTCAAACCACACACTGCCTGGATTACAAGTGTATGGCTCCGTCAGCAGAGAGTGTGGGTGCTAGATTGGCCTGCCTGCAGTCCTGACCTGTCTCCAATTGAGAATGTGTGGCGCATAATGAAGTGAAAATAAGGCAATGTTAGTTAGTTAGTTGTTAGTGATTTTATGCCATCCCAGCTTCCATGGCTATTTTCATGGTGAAAAACAAGTAAAAATATGTTAAAAGGTAGAGTAATTAAAAACCTATAAGGTTTTTAAAATGTATTTTCAGTAAGAACTCTAAAACTGACTTAAGGTTGACTTTGTTAAAAATCTCTTAAAGTGTTTGCTGAGTAAAATAAATTCCTAAAAGAAATAAATCCAGCACAATCCAATAAAATACGCTTCAAAGATTGTGGATTCTGACATGCGGTGCATAATGATGGATCTTCATCTGATATTAAAAACTTGTGGGAGTCTGGAATGTCCTATTCGGCAACGGGTGTAAATGATCTGACCCCAGCAATTACTGAAATTAAAGAAACATCTTTTGCCCACTACAGGGTTGATTTCATGCAATTTGTTTGTAATGCATTGATCCCATTCTGTTTGCCATTTGTTGATGTAAGAGGTAGGTTTCAGATCCGAGGGTGGTATGGAGCATTTTTTAAGATCTGTAGAAAGTGCTTCCTCTTTTTTTTCTTTTTTTCTTTTTCCCCTTTTTCTCCCAATTTGGAATGCCCAATTCCCAATGTGCTTTTAAGTCCTCGTGGTCACGTAGTGATTCGCCTCAGTCCGGGTGGCGGAGGATGAATCCCAGTTGCTTCAGTCCGGGTGGTGGAGGATGAATCCCAGTTGCCTCCGCGTCTGAGACCATCAACCCATGCATCTTATCACGTGGCTTGTTGAGCGTGTTGCCACGAAGACATAGCACGTGTGGAGGCTTCACACCATCCACCGCAGCAACCACGCTCAACTCACCACGCGCCCCATCGAGAACGAACCACATTATAGCGACCACGAGGAGTTTACCCCATGTGACTCTACCCTCCCTAGCAACAGGGCCAATTTGGTTGCTTAGGAGACCTGGCTGGAGTCACTCAGCAGGCCCTGGGATTCGAACTAGCGAGCTAGCGAACTCCAGGGGTGGTAGCCAGCGTATTTTACCACTGAGCTACCCAGGCCCCGAAAGTGCTTCTTTAGCAGCAGAGTCTGCTTATTCATTTCCTAGGATTCCACAATGGCCTATTACCCAGCAAAAGTAAATATTAAAATTCTGTGCCTACAGAGCTGACAATTTGGTTAGAATCTCTATAAGGGCTGGGTGGTCATTTTTGAATGATGTAAGCACTTGAAGACATGACTTTGAATTTGTTATTATTAAGAAATTTCTCTGTCGTGTGGTCTTGATGTGATCCAGTGCTAGAATAATAGCGTTGGCCTCTGCTGTAAAAATTGAGCTCTGATTGGGGATCCTTATTCCACATTTTTGGTGACTGATCACATATGCAGCTGACACATGATCTCCAGACTTTGATCTGTCTGTATATATAGGTGTGTGTGATGGAAACCTCTCTTTGATATTCAAGAGTTGTTGAAGGTATTCATTGAGATGGGTTTCAGATTTTTTTTTTTTTTTTTTTAAGTCCAGGATTATATTTGGTTTATTGAGATCAAAGTCAAATTTTATGTTTTCTAGACGGGATTTAATCCATAGACCAGGAGGTTGGATATGCCTCGGTTTTCTCTCATACAGATGTGAATACTGGGCTGAGAAGACTGCATGATATGCTGGATTTTCTTTGTTGAGTATTGCAGGGTTAATTTGAGACGTCTGTTCTCTAGAGAAAGTTCATTAGCCTCTACATATAAACTTTGAATTGGTGATGTTCTGAAGGCCCCCAGTGCCAGATGTATGCCTTGATGGTGAACTGTGTCCAAAAGTCAGATATACGATTTCCTGGCTGAGCCATACACTATGCTTCCATAGTCCAAATGTGATCTGATCAGCATTCTGTAAAGGTTTAGGAGGTCTCTGTTCCTCACTTAGACTTTGCTAAAACCCTTAAAATATCCATTGCTTTAAAACATTTATCTTTTAAAATCTTTATGTGAGGAATAAAAGACAATTTATTGTCAAAGGTTATTCCAAGGAATTTGGTCTCCTTGACAACTTTGATAGGATCACCGTCCATAAATAGCTCTGGGTCATGATGGAGAGAGCGTAACTGGCAAAAATGCATACAGACTGTTTTACTCTTCAAGAACTTAAACACGTTGGACACAGACCAGGCCTGGACCCTATTAATTGTCAGCTGGATTTTCCGTTCAAAACTGTTCATGAATTTGCCTCCGTAGCAAATACAAATGTCGTCTACATAAAGGCTGCAATGAATGTTTAATCAAAATACAGCAATGAAGACCCCGTACAATTGTGCAGCTGAAGACCTGCATAATGGATGAATAGAGGAAAAATCAGCTTGCTAAACTTAAACTTGTGTCTTCAGTGTCCAAATGCTTAATAAGTGTTATTAGAAGAAATGGTGATGTTACACAGTGGTAAACACTCGACTGTCAACTTTGAGGCGTGTTGCAATAATCTTTTTTTTTTTTTTTTTTTTTTTAACAAATAAATTCACAATTTAAAACATCAAATAATGTGTTGTTGGGGTGTTTCCAATATAGCACAGGGTGAACAGAATTTACAAATCACTCCTTTTTGTTTTATTAGCATTTTCCATACTGTCCCAACCTTTTCAAAATTGGGATTGTAAAAAGACAATTCATTTGTTATTAATTATCATATCTTTTGGTTTGAGTCCATTACGTTACAAATAAAAAAAGAGAAAATCAAATGTGATGAATTAACTTTCATTTGTAAAGAACCGAATTCCCTGGATTATCTTGTAAAACAATCACATGGTTATTTGATATCCTGTATAAGTTATTTTTCATTTCATTTCCAGCAAAAATAATGATTTTTGTTCTGTTACCGTGATTTCAATATTGTTTCTGTGATATAAAACTGCTCATATTGTGATATAAGATTTTGGTCTTATCACACACCCATACATAATGGCAGCATAATGGCAAATCCATCATCTGTTCCATCAACATCAGCGAGATCCATCTGTGAAAAATGTACTCACTCATCATTTGTCCTTCTCCTCTGCTTCCTCATACATCTTCTCTCCCAGCTTCTAAGTTTTGAATTCAAGACAAACAAGATGAAACCATTTGTCATGTTGAGTTATGATAATCTACGAGGCACTTGTGTTCATTTGTTTGCATAAACAAGGACCGCACAAAAGGCATTCACGTGTAATACTCACGCATTTGGCTTAGATCCACAAGTCAGTTGATGGGAGTCTCTTTTTGGCCCATTAATTGTGCCCAAATCAGGGTTACTAAAATGCACACGAGGAGAGTACATGATGAACTCCAGTTCGCTGCTTCCTGACCTGTGGCTCTGCATCATCTTCCAGCCAAAGGTGAGCTGAAGACATCAGGGTCTTTAGTGGAGCATTGTGGGTGGAAGAAACAATCTTTGAGATGGAACAATTAATAAATAAATAGTCAGAACAGGTTCTGCAGCAGTTCTACATGATACTGGATTTGCACATACTCATCTTCAACAAGAGATTAATTAAAGGTGCACTCAGTAATTTAATGAATTTGTCGTCTCGGACTTGCACTGACACCTAGAAGTGTGGATGCAGCATCATTCAAATACAATAGTTTTCAGCTACCAATGCCATTGTAGAAATTCACTATTGACAGTCAGCCATGATTAATTTAATCAATGAGTGAAAGTGTCCAATAACAGCATAGATACTGAGATAAAGCGAGTAGTATTTGGCTGGTTGTGTGATCTCAACATGGCAGCCCCCCATTTTATTTTTTATTTTATTTATTTATTTAATCAGGGACAATACACATTAATAATACAAAAGAAATATAAAATGTGCCAGATTTAGCCAAATTGGCTAATTTTCATCTGCAGTCCCTAGGTTACTGATATGAAAGGAGTCTTCATCTAATCAGAGTGCTCATGATTTTATACATAGATTTCAAAATTACACTTAATTTCTTTAGGAGTATAACTTTTTTAATGAGGAAAAAAAAAAATACTGAGTGCACCTTTAAAGGAACAAGGAAATGGGTAGCAAAAGAGAACACAAAACTTATGCCTTTTCAACTTTTTTTGTAACTAGCTTAATTTTTTATTTAGCTGTCTGCATGCTCACTAGCTAACAAATATATCGCTGACCTAGTTGAATAATTATTGGATAGGGTTTTATGGTTTTAACAGGACAAACTGTCTTCTGCTAGTGAACACTGCAGGTGTTTACTATATGTAATGCTGTAAATGTATGCATAATCTCACACCGTAGGCCATGATACTTAAATGCAAGTTTATTATGCTCTGGACAAGCCAACTTTTCTCTCAGCTTTACCTGCACTGACCTAAAATATTTCAACTACGGCATTTGGTTGCAACCTGGGTAAGAATAAGTTGACTTGTTCGCTGGCTGCAGCTTCAAACATGCTCTAGTCACACGCCCCAAAACATAAAAACAACACCTCGTCAGTTCTTCTATTATGAAGATAAACACTTACCTTTAACGCATTCACAAAAGCTGAATGTAAGTTTTGCTTGCAATGTGTTACAAACGTCTAAAGACAGTTGACGTGAGAAGTTGCCTGGTTCTGAATTTTACGACGCTTTTCTGGAAAAGTGTATGAGCGAGGACCCATGGGACTTGTAGTTTATAGGTTTTGTAGTTCTTTACCCGGAAGTGGACTATAATTACAGTAAACAAACTCACGTTTGGGAGAAGGGAGGGAGTCGATTTATTCTTTTGCCGAGCGACATTTAAAATTTGATATAGAAAAGAAAACAAATCAGAACAAAGGTTGAAGATAAACAACCGCGGGTTGTAACTCCGCCTCTGCTTCACTGTCATATGATGTGATAGTAAAAGAGAGTTGCTCATATTTAACTGGATTCAACTCGCTACTTGGCCTTTAAAGGTAAGAATAACCCGACTAAACATATTGTTCAACTTTATATCATTCAGAATACGTAAATTCAAAACTGTAATAGCAGACAATGTTTATTACTAACAAACAACTTTTTCTTATTTATTTATTTATTTATTTTTCATATGAACGTGATGATTTTCCCTTTGGAAATGAATGTCTGATATTATGCTTGGTGCTTCTTGTTATTTTTATTTTAATAAAATATTTCACCAGTTGTGTGTATTGTTTATTTATTTTTATTTTTTTTATTTTTTTATCTCAGATTAGCAAAATGAAGGTGACTTTCATCATTGTGAGCACTCTGCTGGCACTGGCTGCTGGAAAACCATGTGGTAAGACTATGACTAATGATTTAGTATTTTTTTATTTTCCTTTTTTTTTTCAAGGTTATTTTGACGTGTAATGGTAATGTGGTGGGATAATGACAGAAAACCCATCATTGCGCAATACCCTTATCCTATTTCAGTGGTACACCATGGTACAGGGATGGCATCAGATGGTAATTTCATGATTCTTTGATATAAACCATGGTACTGGATGATTGCCTTATTCTGGTACCATTTCCATTAAACCATGGTAGTACTATGGTACTTTTTGGTGCATTTTCTGTTAGTATTTCTACCCCGTTTAAGCTGATTTTGATGATGAAATTCTCTATTCTGTTGCATTACATGTGGTAAAAGTTACTTTGTAGAAACTTGAAATATGGACAAAGTGGCTATGCCAGCTGGAATCCACAATTATTCCCTATATATAATGAAATATACCATACAATGCTATACAATCGACTGCTTCTCAACCCTAACTGGGTAATTTCCTTTTGTCCTGTCAGCAGAACTTCTGCTCATAGAATAGTTGTAATCATTCACTCTTCTTTATCCTCTCATTTGTGACTGTGACAGTTCTGAGACAAAGCGATTTTTATGGGTTTCATGTGTGGAAAACTTCATTTTGTCCTATACTGAGATAGCAGTGGACATAAACCAACTATGCAATGCAAATGTTTTAAATGACCAGTATTGGTCTTTTTAAGAGGTTAAAACCTCATGCAAAGGTTATTCTTGTCAAATTTCAAAATGTCATTTGACTTGACAGTGTTTTGTGAAACTTTGTTTTAGAATCAGTATTAGTGCTTTTGTATGAATATATATGTGTGTGCATTCGATTTCTTACACTCCATTTTTCCTATGTCATCCTTCAGCACCGGACCATGACGATCTTCTTCTGTCCCTCAATAAACAGTTGCTGCGCTCTGTGGATCTACCTAAGTTAACCAAGAGAACCTTCCCAATCCCAGTGTACACATTGCCCTGCGGCTCTCAAAACACCATAACCTAGCTAAATAGAGCGAACATTTCAGCCGCCTCAAGGCAGAGCTTCATGATGATATTGAGAAGTATTCAACTTGTTACAACTATTAACAACTATTAAAGGAATAGTTCACCCAAAAAATTAAAATTATTTCATCATTTACTCACCCTCATGCCATCCCAGGTGTGTATGATTTTCTTCTTCTGCAAAAAACAAACAATGTTTAGAAGAATATCTCAGTTCTATAGGTCCAAAACACCAAAACTTTGAAGCTCCAAAAGGCACATAAATTCAGCATAAAAGTAATCCATTAGACTTCAGTGGTTAAATTCATGTCTTCTGAAGTGATCTAATTGGTTTTGGGTAAGAACAGATCAAAGTGTAACTCCTTTTTTTTAAAACTATAAATCTTGACATCTTTAGTCTCCTTGGCTCAATTACACCTCCTAGCGCCATCTAGCCCTCTGCGCATGCGTCAAGCACTAGGAAGTGTAATCGAGCTTGAAATCATGATTGTGCCTAGATACTGCAGTGGCAAGATGAACAGTGAAAAAGGAGTTACATTTTGGTCTGTTCTCACCCAAAACCGATTGGATCACTTCAGAAGACATTAACCACTGGAGTTAACCACTTTTATGCTACTTCATGTGCTTTTTCAAGCTTCAAAGTTTTGGTCACCATTCACTTGCATTGTATGGACATACAGAGCTGAGATATTCTTCTAAAAAGCTATGTTTTTGTTCTGCAGAAGAAGGAAAATCATAAACATCTGGGACGTAATGACAGCGAGAAAATAATGAAAGAATTTTCATGTTTAGGTGAACTATGCCCTAACTACAATTGTTAAGATACTTAACCTCAGGTTGCTCCAGGGGTGATTTTCTTTGTAATAAAGAAAATGACATTGTTCTGTGGTGACATAACATGAAACACACAAACATAAATTCCACCATCCATGGTTGTGTGTTGATAATACAGATTATATTCTAATCCATTTCTCTTTGTTTACAGTATATTCTGTTGTGTATATCTGACTATAGATCTCTCAAAAACAATGACCTGGGCAGCCTATATCTCACTCGTAATGAAATGCAGGAGCCCCTCCTCACCCACCTCAAGGGAGAGGTGGAGGAGGAGAAACAGAACATTGCATGTGAGAGCAATTTCTGTGGTATATAATGGTTTCAAACTGTTACCTGATTCTAAATTGAATGTCAGTACTGTTCTTTTCTGCAGTCAGTCACCGCCCAAAGACCAGCTAATACCAGTACTCTCTGGGCATTCTGGCTTTGTGTGTGAATGGTGTTAGAGTCAAAACGCATGTCAGCCACAAGCTCATTCATGCCGTGGAACATGGACAAATGAAACACGGAGAGTCATCAAGTGTGGGTGAGTTGAAATGTACTCTTATTTATTTTTATTTTTTTTAAGTGCATTTAATTCATCAGAGCTGTAGCCTAGCGGTTAGTACACATGATTCTGCACATTGGACAGTTGCAGGTGATGATTCTCCCTTTTCTCCAATAATTTGTCCTGTCTATACTATCTGTATAAATACAAAGTGGTATAATATAATATATAAGATTACCAATGATTATTATACCTTTTAAAGAGAAGGGGCCCCTTCATGTATTGATTGGTTGATGAATTTAGCCTGTTTTGATGGATCACTGAAATATGTTGAGGTTTCTGACCACACTGCACATTTGTGATGTGACTTGCTCCCTCACCCCTGCAGACTCACGTGCTATAGCAGGCATGGCCCTCCAGTGTCTGAAAGATGAGGGAACTGCTGTTAAAGATCCTGCAGAGCTAAACAGAGCTCTTGCCACCATTAAGCAGAAGCTTCTTGACTCTAAGAGAGCTGATGGCCACATAGGCAATGAGTTCAGCACTGGACTGGCAGTGCAGGTAAGAATGAAGACCTTTCAGTCAGACACATGAATGCAGTTAAATGAGAGTTGTTAAATGAACCAGCCTTACTTCAAGTACAGAAATGGAGGTTCTTTTGTTTCTCTGTCTTGCAGGCCTTGTTGGCTATGGGCAGTCAGATGGAGGAATGTGGAATTGCTATGGAGGCTTTAAGGACAGATGCCAGGAAAGGAACATACCACAACCCCATGGCCATCTCCCAAATCCTTACCTCCATCTAAAGAACAAAGAATGTCGCAGTGAGGATGGTATGTACAACAGATATGCAGTCCTAAGTGTATGTATATATCCATAGATCCAAAATGAAGCTACTAAATGCTAAAATGTTTATGCATGATGATTTAATTACAAAATTACAACAAAGGAAAAATTAAGGTAATAAATAATAAACATTATAAAATCAAAATGTGATTATCTTATTTTAAATAGTATATTTAATTGTATTTCAAATTATTTATTATATATTTGTATGTTATTACATATAAAATAATGTTATATTTAATATATGCCGTAATAATAATATATGCAGAACATTTTGTTGTAATAAAGCTGTATAATCGCAAAATGTTAAGTGTTCCTACTAAGTGTGTTTTTTTGTTGTTTATTTCCCCCAATGTGCTCTTGGTTTTAATGTCCCTGATTTAGACTCTCTTGCTGTTGACGCTACCTCTGCTTCAGAAGTTCTCCCAAATCAGGGGAAAGTTACTCTACAGGTGGAGGTTATTATATCATCTGGATATTCTCTTCATGTACCCATGGGCTTCTTGCTATATGAAGCCCCTAAGCTTCTCCAAGACAAACAAAGAGGTTTCACGTGAGTTGTTTTACCCATTACTTTTGCACTTGAAGGTGCACTCAAGTTTTTGAAGTATGTTGAAGTATGGCTTACACTGACACCTAGTGGCCTGGATGCTGCATCATTCAAACACAGTAGTTTTCAGTGACCAATGCCATTGTAGAAATTGACTATGCACTGTAAACCAGGATTAATTTATTCCATGAATGAAAGTGTCCTATAACGAGGTGGTTACTGGGATTAAGCAAGTAGTTTTCAGCTGGTCATGTGACTCTAACATGGCCATGAGGTGCCTCTGCCCCATGTAGGATAAAAGAGCTTTTATAAGGTTACTGATATGGCTGAAGTCTTCATCTACATTTACATTTATGCATTTGGCAGATGCTTTTATCCAAAGCGACTTGCAGTGCCCTGATTACAGGGACAGTCCTCCTGGAGCAACCTGGAATTAAGTGCCTTGCACAATGGTGGTGGCTGTGGGGATTGAACTAACAACCTTCCACTTACCAGTTCAGTGCTTTAGTCCACTACACCACCACCACATGAGTGGTCATGATTTTAAAAGTTTTTACAAAAACTTTTAGTACAGCAAATATTTGTTTGATGATTTACTGTCTAAATTAGAATACATTTTTGTGGGGTTTTGCAAACTCACAACCCATATGCTCTCTGTGTCACAGCTTTAATACAGAAGAGAGCTTGTGGGGATCTTTCCTCAGTGTGGTAAATGAAGAACAAGCACGTCAAACTGATCGAAGATACTGGCATGTGTCTTCAGATGGCACCGCTCTGACAGAGTAAGAAAAGCACCCCTACACAATAAACATGTACTCTATTTAAGTAAAATGCATAAACAAACAGATAAAGGAATGATGTTTGTCTCCTCAGGTATCAAAAACTAAGATTGACTCAGCACAAACCATCACCATTAAAAACACTGGCTACTGAGTTTTTTGATGGATGTAAGAAAAGAGATTAATGGGAGGAAACCCACTAGTGGATATGTGGATTCAGTTACCTCATTTATTAATTATACTGTCTTTGATTTTTTCGATAGATTTTCTTGTTTAAAACAATTTGCTGTTTGATAGTTGCCTCGCTGATGTTTTGTCTGTATGTTTAACGTTTCTTTATAAAATAAAAAAAGATCACATTCATTTTGTTTGTAGTGTATTTAGAGATTTTACATCTTTAAGATCTTACATATACTGTATATTTTTATGTGTGTGAGTGTACCTGCGACCATTGTAAATCAACAAATCAGAAATAAACATTAGAAATATTGTAACAATATTTGACTTCATTAACATGGAGATAAAATGTTAATTTATAATATACTACAAGATACCACAAACAACTACAATATATGCATCTTTAAAAAATGTTGGGTGATATAATATTTAATTTACAAAACAAGCCAAATGAATGAAACAGTTCATTTTATGAAGAGCATGATCTCTAAAATTAAAATAAAAAATATTTTCCAAAAAAAAAAAGTGTTTTATTTTTTTTAATTTTTTTTTGGACCATTGCACTGGCAGTGACTTTAGTTTCACAACAATTAAAAGAATATTCCAGGTTTAATACAAGTTAAACTCAATTGACAGCATTTATGGCATAATGATGATTACCACAACAATTTATATCGACTTGTCCCTCTTTTTCTTTAAAATAATAATAATAATAATAAAATAACAAGGCACTTAAAATAGGAGTGTATGGGGCGTAACATTTCAATACGTAAATGTTATGTTTCAAAAGTATAGCCACCAGAAATGAACAAAATGCGTGTTAATATGATTTTAGTGTGATACAATTGCTAACAGAAGAATTAAAGTAAATGCGTTTATAAAATTATAAGCTTCACATTTCTGCCTTTAAGCCCTTCAAAAATTGGCCCAATCCCTTGTTAACTGTAAACTTTTACAGTAAAAAAAATAAATAATAATAATAATAATAAAAAAAAAAAAAAATATATATATATATATATATATATATATATATATATATATATATATATATATATATATATAAATTATTTTTAATATAATAATAATAATAATTATTATTATTATTATTATTTCATTACGGTAATGAGAATAGGTGGCAGACCTTAAGCGCCAGAAAAACTGTTTTCAGTCTTTGGGATTCTTGAGCAACAGACACTTAGAGTGACTTTTATTTTGAAAGTTTTGGCCGTTAGCGCAGCGTACTTCACAAACACACAGTGCACATTCATTTTCATGATTTCATGATTCACACAAGCTGAAGCTGTACTGCAGCTGCTGAGGCTTTAGTATGAACCAATTGCACAGCGAGGCAGAAATACTAGAACTAATCTAGTTCAGATGGATCTAGTCATTCAGCTGGTCTAGTGCAGGCTTTAACACAACTGTAAGTACGAGAACATCACACATCTTATAAATATACGGTTTGTCAGTTCCGCGTTAGCAAGCTAGTATGTGTGGGCAGCTGTCAAACATCTGACTTCTAAGCATCGCTATGAGTGCGGTTGAGCTTTAAAAACAACAACAGATTTGTATGTAATTTTATGCCAAACCGCAGTTGTATTCAGTGTTTTCCTAAACATTATATAACCATAATGGTCATTTCTAGGATGGTAAAATCGCAGTCTCAAGTTGTGTTTCAAAATCTTGAGAGCCGCCTACCTAGACAGCATTTTTGGGCATTTGTTGAGATGACCGTTATGGCCAAAATGCTGTTTAGCTAGGCGGCTCTCTAGGTTTTTAAACACAGCCTCGGTCAGACATCCCTGCAAATTACTGCAATGCGCTGCAACATGTCTCTTCCATCAATGCAACATCTAAGCTTCAGCTGTATACCTCATTGCAATCTAATTCATTTCAGCTCACTGTTGTTGTTGTTTTTTCTGTATCCAGAGGTAGTAGAAGCTACACTTGAGGATCTCTGTGATGCTGGATTGCACTAACTGTGTCGTTCTGTGGCAAAGGATCCAGAGATGAAGATCTGAATAAATTCATAACATTTTAACATGTTATGCTATGCTGAAGCAGGACTAACTCACCACAAATGTAGAAATGCTTAATCAGCATCGCACGAATACTGTCCACCTACAGACAGACAAATTGGTGACATCATAGAGGTCTGCTTGAAACAAGAATATTTTATATAAATACACTTCTAGAGGCAAAGTTTGGTCAAGATGTTCTCTGCTCTGAAGAAGCTGGTTGGCTCTGAGCCGACTGCTCAGGTAAAGGACAAGAACATCCCAGCTGGTCTGCAGTCCATGAACCAGAGTCTGCAGAGAAGGTTTGCTAAAGGGGTCCAGTACAACAGTAAGTCATACAACCACTGATCAAAGGCTTGCCAAGTTACAACCTTTCTGACTTTTGCAAATTGTACAAGCATGGCAGTATAATTCAATTAGAAGCTGTCCCTCAAATATTTCCTTTTGTTAAAGGAATAGTTCACCCAAAATTGAAAATTCTCTCATCATTTACTCACCCTCATGCCCTCCCAGATGTGTGACTTTCTTTCTTCTGCAGAACACAAACAAAGATTTTTAGAAGAATATCACAGCTCTGTAGGTCCATACAATGGAAGTGAATGGTGACCAAAACTTTGAAGCCCCAAAAAGCACATAAAGGCAGCATAAAAATAATCCATACTACTAGTGTTTTAATCCATGTCTTCTGAAGCGATCTAACCGGTTTTGGGGGAGAAAAGACCAAAATGTAACTCTTTTGCACTGTACATCTTGCATTTGCAGTCTCAAAGCATGATAATGATTTCAAGCTTGATTACTCTTCCTAGTGCTTGGCGCATGTGCAGAGAGATAGATGGCTCTAGGTAGCATAATCAAGCTTGAAATCAGTTTGATCACTTCTGAAGACATGGATTAAACTACTGTAGTCTTATGGATTACTTTTATGTTGCTTTAATGTCCTTTTTTGGAGTTTGGAAATTTGGTCACGACACTTGCATTGTATGAACAAACAGACATCATCTCTCCATCAAAATATCTTTGTTTGTGTTATGCAGAAGAAAGAAAGTCATACTGGGATGGCATGAGGGTGAGTAAATGATGAAATAATTTTCCTTTTTGGGTGAACTTTCCTTTTAAGTTTCTTTTAAATGTTTGCATTTCACTCTACTGTACCTCATTAATTGAGGAGAACGCATGAATTGGAATTGCAGAAAAATAAATCTTAACGCATTGCCTGTCACAACAAATCAAGTTTATGTCACAGTGTTACTGATGTCCCTTGCAGCTGTGTACTAGAGATAAGGTTGTTATCTCATGCTCTAACATGTAATATGCATGGTCTTTCTGCACTTCAGTGAAGATAGTAATTCGGGGAGATAGAAACACTGGAAAGAGCACTCTGTGGCATCGGCTTCAGGGTAAGAAGTTCCAGGAAGAGTACATTCCCACTCAGGAGATCCAGGCTACTAGTATCCACTGGAATTACAAAAGTAAGAGATTTTTCTTATGCAAATCAAGCCTGCTGACATTTTGGCATAGATGAATCTGACTATTATTGGAGTCTTTCTACTGTTAGGAAGATAACAATTAACTTTTAACTAATTAATTTTATTTATTTCCTTCTATGCTTCTTTAAATTGGTTTACATTGAGGTAAATATACAGTATATGGGCTGAACTGATTCAGATAATGGATCGTTAGATTAAAAAAAGTATAGCCTGTCTCAGTTGGAACATTAGAGACCTATAGCAGTTAGTGATTTCTAGAGTTTATTTTTGCTTATTCATGTTCATCTAGCTGTGATAAAATCATGTGATGTAAACTTTTAACTGTAACAGTGTGACATCCTGCCTTTCCAACTTGTTACTTGGAAAAGCAAAACTGCTTCTATGCTCATGACGGAAAGCACACAGGCATTTTTCCCTGTTCTTTTTAAAGGAATATACAAGTTCACTACAAGTTAAGCTCAATCGACAGCATTTGTGGCATAATGTAGATTACCACAAAATATTATTTCAACTCGACCCTCCTTTTCTAAAAAAAAGAAAAGGAAAAAGAAGCAAAAATTGAGGTTACATTGTGTCACTTCCAATGGAAATTAATAGGGTACATTTTTGGAGGGTTTAAAGGCAGAAATGAAAGCTTATATTTTTATAAAATCACATACAGTATGTTTAACATTCTGTAAAAACTCAAGTCTTATTTGAGCAGTAAATTCGTTACGGTTGTTTTAGGTTTTAAACCTAAAACAATCTTTTAGCCATCATCATAAAGTTGTAAAATTGTATATTACTTTACACAGAAAAGGTTAGTAAGTGATTTTATCACACTAAAATCATGTTAAGACGCACACTGTGTACGTCTTGTGGCTATACTTTTGAATCGGTGAGTAAAATTTTTTAAGAAAAGTAATGACGAGTCGAAATGATAATTTGTGACAATAAACGTTGATGCCACAAATGCTGTCGACCTTAACTGATCTTAACTTATATTGAATCCAGAATGTTCCTTTAAAGGAACCATATTTTACACTTCTGTGATATTATATTTTTTCCCTAAAGTGTACTTGCAGTATAATGTTATTCAAGGTTCTTACACAAAGAAGAGTCCATGTTTGGTTTACATTAGAATTGAATGAGCTGTTTTTGCTATTGTACTTGTAAGACATCTTTTATGTTATGGTATAACTCCATTCATTATCAGTGCGGGCCAAGTTGCTGAATATTGAATTGTTATAGACCTTATTCACAGTATTGTCTTTGATTTTTAAGGGAATGAAAATGAGGCTGTGAGGGATAGACTTGCCATCTCTTCAATGACATGCACTGTATAAAGCTCCTAGATTACATCTAATTTTCTACAACTCATGTTGTCTGGAGATTTTTGTCCACTGAAATTTCTTTAAAACCTTTTTTTCAATGTTTCCTCAGCAGAATGATCAAAAATAACTTTAAACAACAGTACAACCCACTATAGGTCTACCCCTCTAAGCCTCGCTGTCATTCCTGTCAAAAATCAAAGACAGCGCTGCTGTGAATAAGGTCTATGGATATGTCAATTTCTGAATGACCTGCTTAAAGGAATATTCCGGGTTCACTACAAGTTAAGCTCAATCGACAGTATTTTTGGCATAATGTTGATTACCACAAAAATGGGTAAAAAAAAGTAAAAATCTGGGTTACAGTGAGGCACTTACAATGGAAGTGAATGGGGCCAATTTGTAAACATTAAAATACTCACTGTCTTACAGTTATAGCCACAAGATGTAAACAATATGCATGTTAACATGATATTAGTGGAATAATCTCGCTTTCTAACCTTTTCTGTGTAAAGTTATATCCAATTTTACAACTTCGTTGCCATGACGATGGCTGACCCTGCACTCTGACCCCAGCTTAGCTGGGATATGTGAAAAAAAGAATTTCACTGTATATGTGCAAATGTATATTGTGTGATAAATAAATATAATAAAAAAAAAAAATTAAATTGAAAAATTATAGCTGTAAACCCTAAAACCCTGAAACGACGTGAAAATTAACAGCTCAAATAATACAGGTGTTTTAACACAATTAATGTAAATGCTTTTATAGAATTATAAGCTTCACGTTTCTGCCTTTTAAACCCTCCAAAAGTTGGCCCCATTCACTTCCATTGTAAGTGCCTCACTGTAACCTGGCCCTTTTTTTATTTTTATTTTTTTTAAAGAAAAGGTGGGAGGAGTTGAATTTATTTATTTATTTTTTGTGGCTATCAACATTATGCCATAAATGCCGTCAACTGAGCTTAACTTGTATTGAACCTGGAATATTCCTTTAACTTCAAATTGTCTTGATAAACTTTGGCGGAGGATGTTTCTATATTGTTCATTGATACTTGCTAGCATGATTTACTGTTGACATTTTGAGGCTTAACATAACTTGCCAAATGTTTACTGGCTACTATGACTGAGAATCAATGCAAACCAGATTTACCCTGGTCAATGCAAAGAAAGTTTTCCTGAACTGCACACATTTCTCGGTTCTCTTCAGCTACTGATGATGTGGTAAAGGTGGAGGTGTGGGATGTGGTGGATAAAGGTGAGTTTCCACCTTTTTCTAGTCTATTTCTTAGCATCCAAATAAAGGGCAACTTTGTAGACAACTGCTATTCATCTTACTGCATTTACCTGTTATTGTTTGTTTTATGCCGTTATAAGTTAAAAAAAAGTTTACTGCATGCCATTGTTGCATTCACATCCTCCATCTCATCTAGTGGTCATACATAAAACCATTTCATCCAGGCCCCATTGTTCCCCAGTCAATTATATTAATGGTATTTTTCTTACCTGCTGTCCAACCAGGCCAAAAAATCCCCCTTCCTGAAGGTGTAGGTGAGAACCTCTATAGATTGTAGGCAATAGGCTGTGACTTGCCTGTGCTTGGTGTAGTGCTCTTTTTGTTATATTATCTGAGTGCAAAAAATTGTGTGTTGAATAAGCTTGCACTGACAGCCTAACACGTCTTCTGTTATAGAAGTTTAAAGCTGACAATGGTGACATGCAATATATTGTGTAACAAAGATACCTCAGAACACCAACTCTTGTTAATGCCACTAATGTCTGTTCCTGTGAGAAAGGAAATGCCACAAACATAGGTTTTGATACTCTAGAAAGCTGTTACTGACATCAAGTTTGTCTAGTTGTTTTCAATTAATATAATTTTATGTTAACTTGTGTTCTATACTTCAAGTATTCTTGTTATGACACATTATAGGCAAGGGGAAAAAGAGATGTGATACATTGAAGTTGGAGAATGAATCTCAAGAGGTAAATTAATCTATAGTAGTAACCTATCAAGGTCTGTAAGATTTGTATAAATATACTGATGTTTTTTCTGAATAATAGAGTGGAAGTTGATTGTTTAACTTGAAATGTTTTGTGCCATTAGCAGGCAGAGAGTGAATTGGCCTTGGATGCTGAGTTTGTGGATGTGTACAAGAACTGCAATGGTGTGGTCATGATGTTTGATATCACCAAGCAGTGGTAGGTGAATAAAGACAATCTACCTTTACACATCTCCAGGAACTGACAATTTTCTGAGCTATTGGCTGTAATATTTAGACTTTATGTAACACACTGAATTACTCTATTAATGGATCTAATTTTTTAATATATTTTTGGGTTTAGTTTATACCAATAATAAATGTTATAATAAAAAGGGGTTGATAAGAAGAGAAAAGCCATTTATTTGTCTGTGCAGGTAAGAAGCACATAGCATGCTTGCTTTTCACTATTATTTGGAAAGAACTCACCGATAGTACCTTGTTTTACAACGTGTATGTGTTTTATGCACCTGTAGGACTTATAATTATATTCTACGGGAGCTGCCTAAGGTACCCACTCATGTACCAGTTTGTGTGCTTGGTAATTATCGGGACATGGGGGAGCACAGAGTTGTTTTGCCTGATGACATCCGTGACTTTATTGCTGGCCTTAACAGGTTAGATCATTAAAGCTGGGAAATCTTCTTTCAAGACATAATCAGTTCTCTGCTAATCATTTGTGTTTGATACATCAAGGTGGGTTGATGTCACATTTAAGGTTGGTCATCATGAAAATCATGGAAGATGGTCACCAATAAGATGTTAAAATATCTGCATGAAATTGCATTCAAAACCCATTTTATTTGCATAATGTGACAGTAAAACAGGATATTCTGTTAGAAAAACAATGCAGTGCAGGACAAATTGATTAGATTGGAAAAATTTGGCATTGGAGAAGTCGTTTCAGAGGTGGAGCAAGTTATTACGTTTTGCTTTAAGTTTTTTTAATTTGGAATTGTACGCTCCGATGAAACTGCACATAAGACCAGAAACATCCTACTATTCTGTGTGCCATTTCATTGATGTTTGATATCTCTATGATTTTGTAGACCTCTGGGCTCCTCTTACATCCATTATGCAGAATCTTCCATGAAGAACGGTTTTGGTTTGAAATATTTGCACCGATTTTTCAACATTCCATTCTTGCAACTTCAGGTGAGTGGGTTCTAGTGCTCTAGTCTTACAACTTAACTCTTACTACAATGATTTGCATCATTTTTATGAGGTTTAAGCAACCAATCAACCAGGTCCCTGATGTAGTGAATAGGATTTGTTAGTTGTGTTTGAGCTGTGTCATGTGCCAAGCAGAAATTAGATCAGTACTCACAGAAATTTTTCTCTGCATGTTGCCTGTAATCCAGTTTCTTAAGCTAGTTATTGTTCCCATTGCTATAGTTATTACAGCTTTGAAAGAAACGGTTGTAAAGGGACCTGTTGTCATTCATTTTTTTATGCATTCTGAATGATAACCTCCGCAGAGAGAGACCCTGTTACGGCAACTGGAAACCAATCAGTTGGACATCGATGCCACGCTAGAGGAGCTAACTGTTCAGCAGGAGACAGAGGACCAGAACTATGATATGTAAGAACTTGCAACACACAAACTGCAGTTCAATCTCATATGCTTAGAAAGAGAATTGAAGGAAATGTTAACATTGAAGGAGAGTGCAAATGTAAATCGCATGCAAATGGAATGGAACAAGCATTGTATGCCTGTTTTAAATTATGGCAATAACTGCACTGACATTATCATAATTTGAAATTAAGCAACATTGTGTATGTTGTGATGACTATTTCACAATCCTACATTTAGCAAAAATGTAGGCGTATATTGCTGTTTATTACTATGTAATTGGTGCATATAAGTGCAAAAAATTAAAGTGATAGTTCACCCAAAAATGAAAATTCTCTCATCATTTACTCACCCTCATCCCATCCCAGAAATGTATTACTTCTTTTCTTCAGCAGAACACAAATATGTTTAGAAGAATATCTCAGCTCTGTAGGTCCATACAATGCAAGTGAATGGTGATCAGTCCTTTGTAGCTCCAAATATCACATAAAGGAAACATAGAAGTAACCCATATGACTCCAGTGGTTAAATTCATATCTTTAGAAACTATATAATAGGTGTAGGTGAGAAGCAGATCAAATTTTAAGTCCTTTGTTTTACTCTAAATCTCCACTTTCACTTTTAGATCTGAAAGTTACATGTGGTGCCTGTTTAGTTTCACTTTCACATCTGAAAGTGAAAGTTAAAGTGGAGATTTATTGTCAGAGAGTGAGACAGAGACCCAAGAGCAGAGAAACAGTTCAAAGGATTTATTTACATTTCAAATAATAATTTCAGCAGAGTTATGAGGAATCCTTCATGAAGAGCGCTCCCACAGGCAGAGAGCCCAAACACACTTCAACACTAAATACATTCAACTACATTCACTAAACCACATTCAACAATCCAGCCACGAACATGACACACAAGGTGATTAAATTAGGCAGGAACAGACAAGGGACAGGTGCCGCTCGCCAGCTGAAAGTTGGCATGATCAGCGTTCCCATGGAAACAATCAGGGTTCCCATGGAAGCGCTGATTCCACATGCCAGCGGCACCTGAAACACACGAGTGAGAAACGTAAACACGATTTGACAAAAACAAACAGAACATGGAGCACGAGTGTCCAGATCCCGACACAGATCGAAACCGAACCATATGGGAAGTCAGGATGCAGACACCATGCTCCGGACATGACACAAGACCGACTGAAGAGCGCACGGCGGTAACTCACAACCTGACACACAAAGAACATACACAAAACACAAGACATGGGATGATGATGTCACAGTCCTGTCAGATAAAAACCCAACCTGACAGGATGACAGGACTGCGACATCACCGAAGAGCGCACGGCGATAACTCACACCCGGACCCGTGTGCTCAACACAAAGACAGGATACGAAACACAAGACAGAACATGGGGCGATGATGTCACGGTCCCTTCGTGACATTTATAGTAAAAAGGACTTAAATATTCTGTTTCTCACCCACACCTATTATATTGCTTCTGAAGACATGGATTTAAACACTGGAGTCTTTTATGTTTATGTTTCCTTGATGTGATTTTTGGAGCTACAAATGTCTACATTCACTTGCATTGTACAGACCTACAGAGCTGAGGTATGTGTCTAAAAATCTTTGTTTGTGTTCTTCTGAAGAAAGAAAGTCATGAGGGAGAGTAAATGGTAAGAATTTTTATTTTTGGGTGAACTATCCCTTTAAATACTGGGTTTATTTAGTGGAAAACAATGTGGCAAACTTCCATTTACAAACATATTTTTTACTAGATATTTAGTGTATTTTACTTGATGAAACATGAAACATTTTAAATCTACTTTTCAACAGTGGCTGTTTGGTTGAAAAGATGGTTACTCACATCAACTACACAAAGACAAATATCTAATATCATCAAAAGGCTGAAAATAATTTAGATTTCTAGCTATATTGTCCAGCCCTAGCACTTACCTACTCTGAGTTTGTGAACCACAGTGATTGCCTACTGACTATTATAAAGAGAGGTTTGTTATAACTTGCAGTTTCCTAGAAATGAATGACCCTCGTAGTAAAGGCTACAATTCTCCCGGCCCCGCTAACGGACAGAGCCCGTCATCTGGCTCACATTCTCCAGTCGTCCCTCAAAGCGGATGCTCCACCAGCAGCTCTAGCCCCTGTAGCCCCCAGCAGCCTCCCATCCCCTCCCAGACCCTGAAGTCTCCATCCCCCTCTCCATCTCCACCTCCTCCCCCTCTCTCCTCTGCTCAAGCTCTTGCTACCTCTCCCTCCCCTTCCCCTGCTCACCCTGGCCCTGCGGTCTCCACTCCAACCTCTGCTTCTCAACCTCAGAAACGCAGCTTCATCTCCAGGCTGTTCGGCTCAGCTCCAACCAAGGAACCTTCAGCAGTCACTCAGGGTGAGTTTTAGCACAGTGTGTTTTGTGATGCATGTAGAGCTGTTTATGCAAGTGTATGCATCACATTTTATGTTCTGATTATAAAATAATAGATTTATCAAAAACTTTTAATTTACGTGTCATATTAAAATACATTACTGTCAGAAACATTGAGCTTTTATATTGGACAAAAAACAACTTAATTTTATGTCACAGTGACACATTGTTTAATGATTGCCTCAGTGCTATGACATCCAAGAGGGACTTTAAGGCTGAGAGGAATTCATTCACTCACAGACCCTTTTTAAAACCTTTCCTCAAGCTAGACCCACAAAGACGTAAAAAAATGGAGAGGATTAGGACTCGTGCACATCATAAGGATGTGTTGGGGATCAATAGAAAATCACAAGACTTTGTGCATTCCTGAGATATGGAGAGGGTTTAGTAGCTCTTGCACCCCACCTAAAGGCACTAGGATATCAAACAGTAGCCATTTAAGAAAACATACCTATTAAAATATCAAAAGATTTGCTTTATTACTGCCTCTTTTTGAAGGCAATAAATAGCTGATCAATGAAACTCATTGTAATTGCAAATGCTTATATATTGGCTACAGACTGTGTTTAATACAGTAAAAAACAATTGTCACCGATCATGTGATCTCTCACTCTGATTCTTATAGAGCCAGATCCGGTATCTTCAGCGGCTCCTCCTACAGTACAGAGTGTGGATGATTTTGTGCCAGACGAGGGACTGGACAAAAGCTTCCTGGACGAAAGTCTTCCTTCTAACACAAGATCCACTATGAATACCCAGCCCTCTGCCTCAGGCATTGCAGATAGTGACAGGTACACCAAGGGCAATCTTAAAAAAAGGTCTTTGGAAGAAGTTTAGAAATTTTATTATGTGATTAGCCATTTTGTTAGAAAATGTTTTCTAATCAGTATTGTGTTTTTTACTTTTACTCTTAATTGCACTATACCAGTGTTCTCTCTAGGTGATTGGGTGTTTTTAAGAATCTGAGACATTTTATCTGATGTTCAGTATGGAATTAGTCAAATTTACATAGAAACACTTTGTACCATATATTTATTTCAGTGATGGTGAAGGAAAAGAAGGGAACCCCATGGTCGCAGGGTTCCAGGATGATTTGGACCCAGATGATGCAATACTTGAACCAAGAGCATCTGTTCCCAGTAAACACTTGGATATCACACTCTCCAGTGATGAGGAGGGTCCAAAACTTGTGGTAGCCCAGGATGAAGATCTGGACCTTGAACCTCACAAAGACCTGTAAGCACTCCTTGTGATCCTGCCCCTTTTGAATGATTTATTAAGCTACAGTATATATTATATTAAGATAAACTAACAAATTAGATATTGATGAATTAGTTAAAAGTTAAGTGTGTAATTTTAGCACCACTAGCATCACCAAACGAATTACAAAAATAATGATTTTTTTCAAATTATTGTTTCCCTGTCAGCCATGGTCATACAAACAGGTAGTACTGCCCCAAACTCAAGCCACTACGGACAAACAGAGCAATGTTTTGAAAGCACCACTGTGTTGGCACTTTTTTGGGGAAATTAACCTTACTTATTTTTCTCTGAAAAAGTGTTTTAACATAGAAAAATATACATACTTAGCCTTTAAAGGCCCTGGCACACTTATGGCGAAGTGCTTCTTCATTCTTCCCTCAGAGCCAAAAATAAGTTTGAAACAGCAGAGCAAAGACATACTGTTTGTGAACATTCAGACTCCCACCACGCTGCTGGGGTGGGCATTTAGAGGTACATTTAAATATGAGGACACTCAAGACAAAATGAAAGACATCAACTAATATGACATTAAGTAAGGGATAATGTACAGTGAGCCTCGACAGGGTGATCAGAACCTTGACGCGAAGCGGATGGGTCTTGGGTCACCCTGAAGGGGTTTATTTTGTGATAACAACCGGCTGGCTGTACATTATCCCTCTTATTACATGGCCACTAACCAAATAAATAAATACATGGACTTAAAATATTGATTTGCATTGAAATTATGTAATTTGAGATGAAAAAAAATCACTGAACAGTTGAAATCAACCTCTGGTTTGCGTCGGAGTTCTATTGGTGTTTACTTTGTAAAAATGGCCATCTGACTCCTCAATATTCAGCCTATTACAAGACTATTTGCCATATAAATAAATAAATGCATATGAAGCATTAATTTGAGTTTAAATTATTTTATTAGCTTAGATCGCACAGTGAGCTGAGAAGTAGGAGAGATGTTTCGCAGAACCCGGATGAGCGGTCTGATACGTCTTAATCCCCTGATGTGCGGTTGTTACAGAGCAATATCTGACCGCTGGATGGCGCCACTGACTAATCAGAATAGAGTATTCCAGAGAGCCGTGTAATAAAATGTATTATAAATGACTTCTTGCCTCATTTTATGAGTAGAATTCACACAAGATTTGTAAAAGAAGCTGTTTTAACTACTCTATGATGATTTTAAGTCATATATGCAGTAGATAATGTGTAATTTGTTTTGTTTACCTTTTGCATTCATGGCGCTAATGTGCTTACACGCTATACGCTGCCATAATATGCACCAATTGCATTCTGTTGTTGTAATTTATGATGACACTGATACTACTGCAAAAATGGCTGTATAAAAGAATGTTAATGAATGACAAAAGACTTTTTATGGGGTGCCCCTGCCCATTCCCATTCCACGTGGAGAGAGACAATACACTCATATTAACATTTGGCATTTTGACATATAAGAAATATAGATTGTGTCAAAAATAAAATTATAAAGACCACATTCCACATTGGTGCAACAATCAACCCCAGAACAAAACAAACAGAAAAAAGAAAAATGTGCACACAACAGCGCCAACTGGCGTCCATCCTTCTAAACTCAAACAGTCCATGTATGCCTACGAGAGCCCCTGCGACAACTTTGCTGTCGGATTGCTCAAGACCGGTGTTTCTATACAAAAATCGAAACATCTTCTTTTTGGCCAGATTTCTTCTAAATAACGTCACACCCATTCTTTCTTTGATATTGTAGGAAGTGTGCAGGAGCCTTAAGAAATGTCTGGATTTGGCTTGCACTTTGCTTTGGGCAGCTAGCTAGAAGTTAACTAACAGTTACCTGAATCAAAGTCTGACTTTAATGGTATTAATAACATCGATTGGTCATTCAGGGTGGCTATGGATTCATTATCGTTGGAGGACAAACCAAAACCCACAAACACAGAGCCCTTGATCCAGGCCCAAGAAAGTGTCAGCAGTAAAAAGATAGAAAGTTCAATGCTTACCCCCACTTCAGTACACGCTACTCAACCATCGCAGTCATCATCGCATCCAGGAGGCCTGGCAGAGCCCCAAGCCCAGCTTGAAAAAAAGAAAGAGGGATCAGCTCAGGCTGAGTCCTCTGACACAGACCCAGATGTGCCTGTGGCCAAACAGATGCTGTCGTTTGTCATGGACGACCCTGACTTTGAGAGTGAGGAAGAACTCATGAAGAAAGTGATCAAGGTATGATGACTAAGGTGAAGATGATGATTTCGGGCATTTTAGATCTTATTAAACTTAAACACTGTTTTGGGACTTCAAGAAATTCTATAAAATAGATGTTTGTCTCTCTGGTTATTTAACAATAGAATAATCAGACAGTATTGTATGGTTATTCACATATTTTGTTTGCTCAGGACTCTTTTCCAGCCAGAGACGATCTTCCTGATCTGTCAGATGATGACATCACCACAGTGAAGATTCCTGAGCCTTTGAAACCTACTGTACTCCCCTTAAAAAGCAAGTATGATGGTGACCTCTTTGGCCTAGGCATCGAGGAGAAGTCGATCAAAAGTAAAGACAGCAGCGATGACCAAGATGGCAAGTCACTTAAGTCATTAATTTGTTTTTTATGCATAATTAGAAAAAAAAAAAACATTTCAAATGTAATTTGTTGTCTATATTTCTTCTCACAGAAAAAGAAAGCAAGCATACCAAGGAAAAGAAGAAAAAGAAAAAGAAGAGTAAAGAGGTGAATTATTTTTAAATATAACCATTCATGAAAACAGTTATAATATCCTGTTTTCTAACTCTGTTCACATTTTATTACAGGATGAGGACAAAAGCAGCAAGAAGAAGCACAAACACAAGAAAAAGGAAAGAGATGAGGCAGGAGGAACTGGAGATGACAAGGAGAAAAAAAAGAGAAAATCACGTAGCAAGAAAGCAGATGATCTTGAAGCTTTTCTGGCTGGTGAAGATGGCTCAGTACAAAGAGAGGAGGGTGACTACGAGGAGCTGTAACACTCAGCTGTACACTGTTTGCTCTGTTAATGTGCATTGGTACTGCAAGCATTTACAGGCATTTACCATTTAAAAGAGCTCTCTGTCAAAACCAAGAAAAATATGCTTTCCTTGGCACCCCAGTGTATAACTCTTGTGATCTGACTGGTTGAATGATTTTCTGACAGATCAAGAAATGCTGCACACTGGTTATCCATTAGCCGCAAACGCAACTCAGTTCACCTTACCTGCGGAGGTTGGGAGGGCTAGGGTTGTCTGCACTCCTTGGGCTCAAACTGCAATAAGTGGAGAAGCCATGCAAAACTGTTACATCTTGCATGTTATACCTTTTAATTTTCAGATATTAATGAAACATTTTCACTTTATCATAACCTTGTATTTCTTAATGTTTACATGCTCACTTTTATATGTTTTCTATATTTCTGTCATGTTTGGAATATATTCCAGAAGTGAACCACTACTGCTCCAAGACAATGTTTTTCATTGGTTATGTTGGTTTATTAGTTGCCTTGTGTATGTGAATGAATTGGTATTTATGCTCAGTAGATGTTCTGAGAGCTTGGCTTTGTGTAGTTTTCCTGTGTGTGTAGTGTTTGAAATGAATATACTGTATTTCATGGTAGGGTTGTTTGATTCCCAAAATATATTTAGAACAAATTTTTTTTTTAGCAATGTATCGGTTGAGTCAATTTTGGTCAATGAATAGTGCAAATTTAGGCATTTTCTCAAAATAGGGGAGTAGTTACTGCAACAGACATTTCCCTCATACGGCTACGCACTCTTTGAATCAGGAAATGCCTTAAAGGAGACTATGCTCAAAATTCAACACCAGACTTGAAAATAGATCAAGTAGGCTAACAATGATTGTGTTTTTTGAAAAATTAGGAAATGTACCTACTGTGTCAGTACCATTTCAAACCATTCTGGCGCCTTAGGCGAGATCCATATTGGCACCCCCATCGTGGTATGGCAGAGGCCTCTTCTTTGGTGCCCTCCCAGCAGGTGGCGCCCTAGGCGACCGCCTAGTTCGCCTATGCCTAGAAATGGCCCTGTACTGTGTAATTATGCAACATTTTTTTTACTTTTACTACTGTCTGTAATTATAGTATTTTTGATTATTGCATTTCATCTGTTTTTGTTTGCTTTGTTTTATGATAATAGTAATTTCAAGAAAGCACTTATGTCATATTTATCATTTGAATTTTTTTTTTTTTTTTTTTTTTGCATTATTATTTTTCAATTAAATCACGATTGATTGAAATTGCATTGTTGCTTGAAATCTGAATTCAATACAAAAATACCACAAACATTTTTTTGGTAATAGTTTTGCTGTTTTTTAATAGAACCAGTCCTGTGTCATATTTCTTTTTGGTTACTTTTATATATTAACTGCATGGCACTTGTACACTAATAATCAATACAGCAGACTTTAATGCAACAGGCATTTCAGTTCACAGACACATTTGCTTCTGCAAAGTCTTTGAAGCAACCAATGTGTGTTAAAAAAAAAAAAAGGTTAAATGGTTATTAGATATGCTTTTAAAATCCACATTGTATTGCGTTATGGTTGTGTTGAATAGGTGATCCCTTTGTGCACCACATTATGTATGTAATACTATGTCTAACATTTTCTTTATAAAGAAATAGGGTTTATTTTATAAGATGCATATTTCTTTCACAGCAAACAAAATCAAAATTTAAAAGGTGTTTCTTTAAGGATTAAACTTTTAAATTATTTCACATGAATGATATATGCAATAACAGGTATTCGAAAGCTTCACAATTTATATTAATTAACTAAGGAAATTGAACAAAATTATTACCCTCTTTATAAGACATTTTAATCCTTTGTGGTAAATGTTTGAATGTTTTTCTGTTAAAAACACACACACAAAAAAAGCTTTAAAACTGTGATTTAGAGGGAAGAATAACAATTAGGAACTGTGGCTAATTTATTACAAAGTACAAACAAAATCTTTTACATTTTACAGCATATCTGATGCCCCACCATGTCTTTATTCTGCAGTAAATGTGGTTGCTTCATTCTTCCACCCACATTGCATGGCATCAGACATCATAATGTTTTCATTTGTTTTCTGCAAAATGGAAGTTTCATTTAAAAATCACCTTTTTATCAATGTTGCCAGCTGTAGCCAAGAGAGAGTCTAAATCAGATAAGCTGATCGATTAAAATGAGATCCTGTAATATCTTACCTTGGTATCTCCATATTTCCCTAAATTAAGAAAAGAAAAAAGTAAATGAAATTCTGCAAAACAGAATTATATCTAATAAAATAAAATTTTAATGTAAAAAAATGAACTGAAAAGTACATCAGTTGTACAGATTAGTGGGTGAGATAATTCAAAGTGTCTTTCACTTTGATGCCATGATAAACTGAAGGGGAATGTGTGAGATTTATTCACTGTCTGAATAAATGTAAATTGAGATGGACATCAAAGGCAGCAAAAGAAATATAATCCAGCGGAGGACGGACCACACAAAGTTTGGTGGAGATGCAACAGACAACGATGAAATATATTACATGACAACTTTGATAATTGTATCATAGTGTAGTTTCTTAATGCTTAAAGCATTTCTTGACCAAATTACTACATTTAACTAATTAGAGAGAAGGTGTGCTCTATTACACAGGAAACCATACAACAGGGAAACTGTTCAGTTGAAAATGTTAAACTAAAGAAAAAGAGAAGTAGTCTTTCATCTTACTTGTGAAAAAGTAATCCTCCGCCAGTTTTGTGATGGTCTTGTCGTCAGCCAACAACCCACACCAGTAGATTCCATCACCTTGTTTCAGTGTCAGTATGGAGACAGTGAAAGACTTTCCATCATCCTGTACATAAACATGACCTTGTTCCAGATAGCTGACTTCTGGCCTGAATGAGAAGCCTGTGCAGCAGTTTTCATCCTGAGCATCTCTCTTGCACCAAACCCTGGTCTGAGATGTGTTCTTTAATTCATAAGGACAGCAGAGTTTCTGCAGATGTTGACGTGCTGTGTCCTGAAGAGAAGATTAGTTATTAAATTTAATATTTGTGGTTAATGCTTATCCTCTGTAGATGGATGGTATTTAGGAAGTTGTGAAATACTGTATATCTGTCAAGCATACAATCTGAACAAATGTTGGATTTAACATCCAAAATATTTGCATTATCATGATTATGATCTTACAGATCTTAATGATGTCTCCACTGGACAGCTGACATGATCAAGAATTTAACTTAATTGTAAAAAATGAGAACTTTGTTGGATATGTAACTCTTCATGTGTGTGCGTATTGATCTTACCTGTTAGGAACAGAAGAAAAAATACTGTTATTAGATTCATAATGGCAGATGGATGACAGACACTGTTTTTAAGACTGTAAAGGGTTTACTGCTCTACATGTTGAAGAGGAGTAAATGCACACAGGAAATAAATAGCCACAACCATAAATAACAGGAACTTGACTCAGTTCTCTAATTTCTAATCTTTTACTTGGATGACTCATCTGTTCCTTCTGATTGACAGTATTGCATATTGGCAGATTAAAGTACTATAATATTCAAAAGTTTGGAATTACAATGAAATATATATATATATATATATATATATATATATATATATATATATATATATATATATATATATATTATTATTATTATTATTATTATATATATTTTTTTTATCCCCTTTTCTCCCAATCTGGAATGCCCAATTCCCACTACTTAGTAGGTCCTCGTGGTGCCATGGTTACTCACCTCAATCCGGGTGGCAGAGGACAAGTCTCAGTTGACTCTGCTTCTGAGACCATCAGTCCGCACATCTTATCACATGGCTCGTTGTGCATGACACCGTGGAGACTCCCAGCATGTGGAAGCTCATGCTACTCTCCGTGATCCACACACAACTTACCACGCGTCCAATTGAGAGCGAGAACCACTAATCGCGACCATGAGGAGGTTAGCCCATGTGACTCTACCCTCCATAGCAACCGGGCCAATTTGGTTGCTTAGGAGACCTGGCTGGAGTCACTCAGCACACCCTGGATTTGAACTCACGACTCCAGGGGTGGTAGTCAGCGTCAATACTCGCTAAACTACCCAGGCCCCCAAATTTTTATATTTTTGAAAGAAACTGATACTGTAATTGTCCAAAGATGCATTAAACTGAGCAAAAATTACAGTGCAAACATTTACACATTCATAACCAGTGCTGGGTAAATTACTTCTGAATTGTAATTGGGTACAGATTACAAATTATATGACTAAAATTCCAATCAAAAACGTAATCTCTTGGATTATATTTTTTATATAATCTAATCTGACTATTTGTGGATTACTTTTGGATTACCGATGACTCTTTGTTTGATGTCACATGCATTTGAGTAGGAAAATCTATACTATTTTGACATACAGTAATGTTGCTTAAAAGCATTTAAGAAAGCTTCCTTAATCAATGAATGAAATCAAAGAAAATTTGATAGGAGGCAAGGTGATTGTTGCAAAGAGACTGTCAAAAACAGAGAGTGAAATCAAGAGCTGCTGATCTGGAAGATGTAAGGATGCGTAATTATGTAGCAGATATGGGGTTGCCAGTGAGACAGATTATGACATCAAGAACAGGACCAACTGAAATTCTAACAATAAAGAAAATGTATCATATGCTGTAATAAACGGAACTGCGCAAGTTGAAAGGAAATCTGACAAATTGAAGGTAGTGGTGGGATGTGCATGTAAGTTCTTAAATCAGCGAAACAGGTCTATGAAATTCTAAAATCTAAAGAGGGAGGAGATGAAGGAAACAAAATCCCAGTCACTGATGCATCCCAGAATTTGTCACGTATTCCCTGTTTTTGTGCTTAGACTTTTATTTTGAAATTCTTGTTTAGTTCCTCGTTCCTGTTTCCTGTTAGTTTTGTAGTCCTTTGTAGTTTCCTTTCATGAGTGGGTTTCCCCTGATTGTTTTCCCCAGGTGTTCTTCGTTCCCTTATTTGCCTTTGTGTATTTAAGCCCTTGTTTCCTCTGGTTTCTTTGTCAGTCTTCACATGTGTTGTCATGTTCTGTGCTGGTTCCCTGTGTTTTGTTTCCTTTTATTCTGAGTTACCTTGTTCATCTTTATTTTATTAAGCTGTGTTTAGATCCTTGTCTGCCTCATCACAGAACTGTGTTATGTAGCATTATAATATCTCTCCTAATACTTAATTGGAATGCCAGGAGTCTGATAGCAAATGGTCAGGAATTTAAGATGTACGTTTCGGATATGGACAAAGCTGCTGATGTTATATGTTTTCAGGAAACATGGTTTTGCAAAGCTTTACAGTTCAAAATACCTGGTTATGAAGTATTAAGGAAAGATTGAGTCTGGAAGAGGTGGAGGATGTGTCTTGTTTATTAGAGAGAATTTGGCCAGCCTTTGGCATATAGGATTTTATGTGATAAAAGTAATGTTGAGAGCTTAACTAGAGGTAATGGGGTTGCAAGGAGGAATTAAAATGGTAAACTTTTCAAATCCATTTAGTGATTTGACTGCTGATATTCTGAAAGAGGCTATTGGTGATATTTCTGAAAGTTTTTAAATGCAGGGATTTTAATGCTCATAATGGCCTATGGGGTAGAAAGGAAACTGATAGTAATGGGAAAATAGAAGAATTATCATTTATTTTTGGTATGTCTGAATGATGGTATTGTACATCAACTAGAATCGATTTAGTCAGAAGAACATCATGCCTGGACCTTATTGTGTCTGCAGCATTAGCTCGCAAACCCACCTACAGACTGGTACTTTCCCTCAGTAAACTTCTAGATGAGAACTCTTAGGAGGAAATGGACATCCGTGGAGACTTTTCCCCTGTTGCATTTGCACTCGCCAAAGTAGTACCCCTGTAGTGATGTCATGTACTGTAGTATCGAGCAGTTTTCTTGTGACATTGTTTGGCAACAACAACAAAAAAATCAACAACACAGATGGAGGATGCTGGTATCGGAATTACACTTTTGTTAGGGCTGTTTTATACAAACTTTGGCTGCATCGGAAAACGTAGGCAGTTGCCTAATCGGTTAATGGTTTAAACCAGTGGTTCCCAACCCTGTTCCTGGAGGCCTATCTCCCTTTTCTGACACACCCAATTCAGGTCTTGGAGTCTTCACTAATGAGTTGAATCTGGTGTGTTTGATTAGGGAGATATCCAAAATGTGCAGTGTTGGGGGGCCTCCAGGAACAGAGTTTGGAACCACTGGTTTAAACAACAGTGCTTTTGGATGAATGGAACTCTCTTAACAGTTTAAAAAGCACCTTATTTCATCCTACCTTCATCTGTCCTTATACAGCCTACGAAGGCAGCATTTTCCAGTTTTCAGACGCAGCCTGTGTCTTAAACTGGGCTCATGAGCCACGCGTGTGGTGCTCCGTGCTACAGCCAGAGTGCTAATCACGCAGCACACACTGAACTCAGCAGGCAACATGTTAAAAGTGCACTATAAACCTATTTATCAACACAATCTTTTACAATAAACTCATCATAAATTACTGTACTGAAATTCTCCCTCACTGACTTAAAAAAGATGTCTTGATGCAAGTTAACCACACAGTATCAGGCATGCAATACTTCCCTCATGTAAACTAGATTTAAGGATGGTTTAGTGTATAATAAAGTTCAATTATCCACTCTCGATAAACATCTGATTATTTATATCCATCATCCGATGAAAAATTTGATGTAATAATCCAGAAATCACTTTATGTATAGTCACACAACCTACAGATGCGCTGAAAACTTAAGCCTGTTTTCTGGTGAAGTCACACACACCTATACACACATATGTGAAATGTGCGATTCTCTTTGGATACTTTGTTTTTTTATATGTTAGGAAAGGGAATTGTAAAATTAGTGCAATCCTCTGGGTAGCAGGGTAGCAGCTAGTTTGTTTACTAATGGCTGCTGTGGAGCTCCTTTCTCAATGTAGGTTTTTGACCAATCACCGGTTGCAGCACCTCCCACAGTCTGCCACAGTCCCTATATACCCCAAAAGTATCTAGAGTAGTAGCAGAGGTGATCCAAGGGACTCTGGGGGCCCAAAGCAAAAAAAAAAAGAAGAAAAGCAGGTCCTTCTGAATACCCCCACCCCCCACAGACACTCTACAAACACCCATTATTTTCCAAAAATAACAGGGACATATCAAACAGAACATTTGCAGTAAGCTATATTTAAAATATATTAAATTCATGCCATAATATAATTTTTTTTTAAAGTGCACGTTGTACTACACAAATAATAAAAAAATAAAAAATACATTCAAAGTGCAACAGGACTCCTTTTTCACTATTTCACAGCACATGGCACTTGACACTTAGCCATAGTATGGGTCATCTGATATTATTAAAGAGATCTGACTGCCTTCTGTTGTTGTGGTGATGCCGCTAGGGAGTGGTGTGGCCTCTTTCTCTTTATGAGGTGTTGATGTGATGGAAGTACCTGCTGTTGTGGTACTGCTGATGACACTGCTGGATGTGTGAAGATACTCTTCATCACGAGCAGAGCAGGAGGCTGCACTGGAAGTCCATGGAACTGCTAAATAAAGTAAATAATTATATAAATTCAGATATCAGAAAACAATTTTACATTCAGACATTCAGATATCAGATAAATTTAGAATATTGTCATTCAGCATGAATATTCTTATTGTAACTCATAGAATTAGGTAAGATAATTTTTGAGAGAAGGCCATATCGATATCAATAATACCACATTGTGATACATTGAATTCACATTCAATATGTGCTTGTCTGGGGAGCTGTAAAGACTTCAGTAATGCTCTGAGAGAAAACAAAGCATGGAGCATTTAAGCTACTATATTTCACTTACAAGCATTCATTTTTGTAACATACAGTATAGGTTCAAAAGCTGCAAATGCCATCTCACAACCACTCTTTTCATGAAAAATAAATGATCTAATCCATAGTCGAAGTTGCTTATCTAAACTCCACAGAAATATAAACCAGCTGTGATGATGTAATAACTCTCTTCTATATGTGCCTCTCTTTCTGTACATATGTAACACACACCATGAGAGTCGCATAATTTAGATGAAAACTGAATGGCAATCCAATATTTTCTAAAAAACATATGAGAATCCATAAAATTGTCTCTAAATGCACTCATATTTGGACTACAACTTCTAATGGACGTTGTTTACTGAAGCCTCCCAATGACAAAAAGACGAGAGTTTACTCGCTTTAATGGACATGTGTGTCTTTATTACATGTTTATGTCCGTAACTCTCGTTTTGATTTTGCATGTCAGATGTGTACTCTTTATATAACTTAAGGAATTACTCTTACTGTAAAATGTATATCATAAAACAGTGGCGAAATATAAACTCTGGAGATTACGCCTTTCCAATTATATGTAGTTTGTTGCAATTAAATAAGAATTGTATGTAGAATAACGTGAAATGAATCTTTTTATGAGAAGAGATAATTCAGTAAACATTACAGGTTCTGTACCAGTCAGCACTGCAGGGTTGGCTCCATGGGGGACCACAATCAGTAAAATAACTAAAATGAAATACACAACAAAAAATAAATAAATAAAATAAAATAGAAAATTTTACTATTTGCTTTGACCAAAGGAGGTTAATAAATAATAAATAAAGGTTAATAGAAATAAAATAAATACAGCAACACTTGATGGCAGTGAAGTATGTGACTAACAAATTGTCAATTAAGTAACACTCCCAGCCTACTAATAAATGTTCCTGGAATGGTTGCCTTGCTACTAGTCTCAGAGCACACTTGTCCTCTTGATTTTTTTCTTTAGTGTGACACGTGGCAGGTTTCGGACTACTGGACAGGTTACTTATTACCATTTGATTAAGACAGTGATTTGATTAAGATGTGGACTGAGTTCATCCAAAATTATATTCCATCTAAATTATATTCACAACTACACTGTTGTACATGCACTCATTTTTATTTTTGAGGTGGAGATCCTAAGTGTACATTTAAAAGAAATAAACGCGATAAGACAAGCGAATAGGTGATCATTTTATTTTATTTTTGTATCACACCTGCAAGGGCAACTCAGTTCCCACGTTTAAAAGCAAAGAGCATATTAGGAGCATACTTTATTACATTAATTAATTATATATGACTGAGATAAATTCACAAATAGCCTACATAGCCTTCATACGGTGGGGAAGAAAAGAAAGCAGGGGCGCACAGATAGTCTAGTCATGCCATTTGTCACAGAAACAATGCCGAAAAATCATGAAATCATGAAAAATGTTAAAGAAACGTCAGGCAATATTAGCTATGCCAGCATCTCCAGTTACATGCAAGTCTTATGGTTACTTTGACCTAATATTTACGCATCAACAATAAACATTTTTTCCCCATTAGGTTAAAGTTCGATCTGACGAAGGGCTTGCATTAACGTTAACAGCCACTAGGTGGCGAAATGAGTGGCGCTTCACTAGATCCATAGAGGTGGAGCTAGACTAGGTAAAGAGAGGTGGAGCTTACATATAGCTCCTCCTCGCTGGACGTGTAGCTCCTCCTCGCTGGACATCTAGCGAGGGGGAGCTAGACATAAGCTCCACCCATTTGCTCTGCAGTGAGCACCACTTGGATCCTGGCATATGCAATAAAGGCACCGCGCAGGGCGGCAGGGGGCGTGGCGCTGGGGATCCCTCTGCAGACATTAGACATGCAGCAAATTTGAACAGTTTAGTTCTCCGTCCTGCTCACCCCTATCATAAAAAATGAATTTGTGATCTTGTGGATTACGTTTTAGTGGTTTCATGTGCTTTATTTTACCTCCCGATCTCACTTCGCCTGCTATTTGTTGACATCACTGAAACTGGAGATCCAGCAGATCTAGGTAAATATCAGTCCCTGCTTGCAACTTTTTCAGATAATGTTAAATCTGCAAAAACCTCCTATTACCAGAACAAGATCAACAGCACCACAGACACTCGCAGCTTGTTTAGAACATTCAACACACTTCTCTGCCCTCCCACTCCACCGCCTGACACATCACTGACAGCAACACATTTTTTACTAATAAGGTTACAGCCATCAGCAATACATTCTCAGCACCACACCTTGTCAAACACCTGTGTCCTGTATGCAACTCTTCTGTCTCCATGTTCTCTCCTCTGACTGACACTGAGGTCTCTAAACTCCTCCTCTCCAACCACCCCACCACCTGTTCCCTTGACCCCATTCCTTCTCACCTTCTCCAGGCCATTTCTCCGTCCATCCTACCTGCACTCACACACATAATTAACACATCTCTACTTACAGGCACTTTTCCCACTACATTTAAGCAGGCTCGAGTAACCCCGCTGCTGAAGAAACCCGCACTTAATCCCACACAAATAGAACACTACAGACCAGTCTCTCTCAACCCATTCATGGCAAAAACACTTGAAAGGGCAGTTTTCAATCAAATCTCTGCCTATCTCTCACAGAACAAGCTGCTGGATGACAATCAGTCAGGCTTTAAAAGTGGACACTCCACCGAGACTGCCCTGCTGTCTGTCACCGAGTCGCTGAGATGGGCGAAAGCTGAATCAAGATCATCAGTCCTGATTCTGCTGGACCTTTCTGCAGCCTTTGACACAGTCAACCATCAGATCTTACTCTCTACCCTCTCCTCGCTGGGCATCACAGGAACTGTGCTTGACTGGTTTAATTCCTATCTCTCAGGTAGGTCCTTCAAGGTAGCCTGGAGAGGTGAGGTATCCAAGCCACATCAGCTACTTACTGGGGTACCTCAGGGATCAGTGCTTGGGCCACTTCTCTTCTCTATATACACAACACCACTGGGACCCATCATTCAGGCACATGGTTTCTCTTACCATTGTTACGCTGATGACACGCAACTCTACTTGTCTTTCCAGCCCAACGACACCACAGTGACTGCTCGAATTTCTGCTTGCCTGGCGGACATCTCGGCCTGGATGAAGGAGCACCACCTGCAACTCAACCCAGCCAAGACTGAACTCCTTGTCTTTCCAGCCAACCCTGATGTTGAACACAACATCACCGCGCAGCTAGGTGCAACTACAGTAACGCCTTCCAAATCGGTCAGAAATCTAGGGGTAACCATCGACAACTAAATTTCACAGACCACATCTCAAAGACCGCAAGATCATGTAGATTTACACTCTACAATATCAGGAAGATAAGACCCTTCCTCTCTGAACATGCCACACAACTGCTTGTCCAGTCACTTGTCATAACTAGACTGGACTACTGTAATGTTCTCATTGCAGGCCTCCCTGCATGTGCAACTAGACCCCTCCAAATGATCCAGAATGCAGCAGCACGTCTGGTCTTTAATGAACCAAAGAGAGCACATGTTACGCCACTCCTTGTCTCTCTCCACTGGCTACCGGTTGATGCACATATCAAATTCAAGGCTCTGATGCTGGCATACAGAACAGTCACTGGGTCTGCTCCAGCATACCTAAAATCATTTATGCAGAGCTACGCGCCCACTAGAAGCCTGCGGTCGGCTAAGGAACGTCGCCTTGTTGTACCAACACAAAGAGGCACCAAAACACTTTCCCGGACTTTCAGCTTCATCATACCACGTTGGTGGAACGACCTTCCCAACTCCATCCATGAAGCTGACTCACTCTCTATCTTCAAAAAACGACTAAAAACACATCTTTTCCATGAGCACTTAACCAGTCATTCAAAAAAAAAAAAAAAAAAAAATAAATATATATATATATATATATATATATATATATATATATATATATATATATATATATATATATATATATAATTTCTGTTGCACTTTATTCTGTTTTGAATACTATTATGATGCTAGTGATACTTTGTAATACAGCACTTTTCATACCACTGTCTCCTAAGATGATTCGCTTATGTTTTCCTCTCTTGTAAGTCGCTTTGGATAAAAGCGTCTGCCAAATGAATAAATGTAAATGTAAATGTAGTCTAACAGCAGGCAGTCCTGTGTTAACAGTAATAAAGTTCCCTTACGACTCAGTACACTTGACATTGCGTTTGCTAACGCATATGGGGAGTGTCCTTCCAAATGACCTAGTTGAAACCTCTCTACAATAACACCAATATTCTAATATTTGCTATGGTGTTTGAGTTCCCCCTTTTAGGCTCGAAGCTGTTCGCTAAAAGCGTCCCATAGATCTGCACCATTCTTCCCTGAAGTTCATTCAGCCGGCCTTTTCAGATTTTCTTCTGCAACAGTTAAGTAAAGAAATTTGATGTCTGTCAGACAACCCATCAAATAATCAAAAACACACTCCAGAAAAATATTGTTCTTTAATTTGTCTCACAAATAAACATGTGGACTATGCATAATAACAGGAACATAAATTGGCTGTTCAGTGCGTTTAATTTGAACACAAGCAATGCTTTAAATAATGAGGATGAATAGAGACACAATTTCTAAAAGTTTATCACCCTGAAAGAAACTTCACATAAATGCACAGTGTTGTCAGCATGCTTAAATATGACCAAGAATTGCATCATTCAATTCATCCCTTTAAAAGCACAACAGCTAAAAATAATAAACTTAGTTTGTTGTTGGAGGACTTGTGGAACATCCTGTCCCATTTGTAGGATGTGTACCTTTATATGACTTCTGAGACTGTCTGTATTACATCCGATCGTCTTCAGTCAGTTATTCAAATGCTCCCAAACAGATGAATTAAGTCCCTTTTTTATGGTTATGAGACTAGTAGATCAAATTACTTTCTTATATTTTGGAGTTCGTGTGTTTAAGTGCACGTTCAGTCCGCGACACGCAGCCTCCGTCTGTAACCAGAACAACAGCCAGTAACCAGCCAGGCACAAGCTCAAGAGATCTTCACTTTTAGGCTTACAACAAAAAACTCCTTTATATTATTAATTTATATAGTATTTCTGCCACGTGTAAATAAAACATTTCAGAATCAGAATGAGCTTTATTGCCAAGTATGCTTCCATATACAAGGAATTTTTCTTGGTTACAGAAGCTTCCGGTGCACAAACAATACAACAACAAGACAGAGATAAAAAAATAAAAAAATAAAATAAATAAATAAATAGAACAAAAATAAAAAGCGAATACAAATATAAGTATATATAGAAATACACATTAAGTATTTGCACATTACAACCTGAAGGGTCGTTTGCTGAAAACTTGTTTTTCAGCTTCTCAGAGTAGCTTCTTTTAGCCACTTTAATTTCCTTAGTCAGTGTGTTTTTGGCCTGATTATACAAGATTTTAAAGCATCCTCTTTGGCCTGACGAAGCTGTATGAGTTTTCCTGTAAATCATGGTTTGTCGTTGTTGAATGTTAAATAAGTCCTAGCAGGAATACACATATCCTCACAGAAACTGATATATGATGTCACAGTATATGTGAGCTCGTCCAGATTGGTGTCTGCAGCTTCAAAAACACTCCAATCAGTGCAGTCAAACCAGGCTTGTAGTTCCCAATCTGCTTCAGTGGTCCAACTCTTTACAGTCTTTACTACAGGTTTAGCTGATTTTAGTTTCTGCCTGTGGGTTGGAAGAAGATGAACCAGACAGTGATCCGAGAGTCCCAAAGCTGATCTAGGGACAGAGCAATATGCATTCTTTAATGTTGTGTAGCAGTGGTCCAGTATATTTCTGTCTCTGGTGGGGCGTGTAACGTGCTGTCTGTATTTTGGCAGTTCACGGATGAGGTTAGATTTGTTGAAATTGACGAGAATAATAATAAGTGAGTCTGGGTTTTGCTGTTCTGTGTCTGTGATCTGATCAGCCAGCTGTTGCAGCGCTGCGCTCACACACGCTTGTGGAGGAATGTAAACACTCACCAGAATAAACGAGGAAAACTCCCGTGGCAAGTAGAAAGGCTTACAGTTGATAAAGTGCGCTTCCAAATTAGGACAGCACATCTACTTTAACTTTGTTACATCTGTACACCAACTTTCATTGATGTAAAAGCATGTTCCACCGCCTCTCATTTTCCCCAACTCGTGGTCCTCATTTTCTTTAAATTAACCGTGCCATTTTTAATTGTGGTTAATGGAGAAACTGCATAATGATGACATCCCTAAAAAGCACCAGTCATTTTTGTCACATTACAGTAGCTGCAGTTATAGTAAAAGTGAATGTGTGCCCCCCCAGAAATTTCAAATGCCCCTCTAAGTACTTCATCCTGGTGCTGACACTGCAGCACTGTCATGCTTCTTCTCCTCTTCTTCTTTCTTTTTTCCTCTTCTGACTCTCAGATTGGTACATCGGACATCCTCTTCATGATTCCTGCATCACGATTCCCACTCTTACTTGAATTATTAGCTAAAGGGATGGGGGCCCCCCTAAGGGGCATCACAGAATTATGAACATTCAAACATGCAGCCCGATCTCATGAAAATGTTGTGACTGTCACAACATTTCAAATTCTGCTCTTACTTGAATTTGTAGCTAAATGGATGGGGGCCTCTCAAGGGTTTTTTTCTCTCGAAAATGTCATTCTCGTCTGCTAAGCATTGCCAGTCATTGGTTTCAATTGTCATTGCAGTGAACTAATGTTATTGCTGCCTGCGGGGGTCCCCCAGCTTGGGGCCCCAGGCAATTGCCTGGCTTGCCTGTCCCATCCGCCTCTGAGTAGGAGCTAAAAATGTCCCTTAAAATGGCTTCGAGGAACTATAATTACTCAGGTGCGAAAGAGACGAAAAGAACTAGTCCCGGTGAAAAGTACCTAAAATGGGCTTTAGTGCCAGTGGGAAAGGGCCTATAGATATGAGTCTATTAGAAAATCGAAAAAAGAATGAAAGAAAATAGTATTGGAAGTTAAATAAGTCTATTCTTGAGGCAAAGACTTTATTCATTCTTACAGGTGTTAACCGATGGCTCTAAGGAACCAAGTAGTCAAGTGTAGGCATAGGAATATTTGTCCCTAAATTTTAAATCAAAATGAGTTTAAGGTTAACAAACGAACTGTCTGTACATACTGCAGCGTTAACAGCCTTAATAATAGGTTTTGCATTGGGTTGAGCAGGCAAGGCCTGATAAGGTGGTAGTATGTTCAGACTCTTCTTCTGCATTAAAAAGTATATAATATGCTAAATCAGATAAGGAAAAACTTTTTAAAAAAATATATACTTTGTTGTACAGCTTAAAGGGAGTTAGTGTAGTGGTGTATTTTTGTTGGGTGACTGCATATGTTGGGATGTTAGAGAATGAAGTGGCTGATAGACTAGCCAAAAAAGCACTATGGATGTTAATTCTTTTGGGGGGAAATGAGGCATAGTCTACAGAAATGGCTGATAAATACTGTAGATGGCAAGAAAGATGGGATATAATCAGGGTTGGGGAGTAACGAAATACATGTAACAGGATTACGTATTTAAAATACAAAATATAAGTAACTGTATTCCACTACAGTTACAATTTAAATAATTGGTATTTAAAATACAGTTACATTCAAAAAGTATTTTGATTACTGAAGAGATTACTTTGCATTTTATTGCCATTTATTTCATTTAATATTTAGTCCTTTCAGATGGAAAATATTTATACATATAAATGATGCGATCCAAAGTGCATTTGAACAGCGGTGAAACACTTTCTTATGATGTGTTACATTCATACAAGCAGACAGAGAAGTAAGTTTGAAGTAAGTTTGTGGCAGAAGAAATAGAAATAAACCTTGTGTAAATTGTCAGCTTTATGCTAAGCTAAAATGCTATTTCTAGCCATTTTACATGCACGTTACCAGGCACGATCATATTTTTTCATCAAGAAAATTCACGTTAGATCATAATTTCTTTTTTTCTAGTAAGACCTTTGATATTAGGGCAAAAATAATATTCTTGATAATAATTGTTGTATTGTTTTCCTATAAAAAATATCTAAAAATCCTTAAAACATGATCAGTTTGATTTATCTTGTTTTAGAAACAACACTGCATAAGATATTTAGGTTTTTCAGAGAATGTATTTTTAATGTGTATTTTGTCTTACTGTACTGGCAGAGTTTTTATAGTCAAAAGAAGTGAAAATATCTACCAGTACTGAAGAAGTAATCCAAAGTATTTAGAATACATTACTGACCTTGAGTAATCTAACGGAATATGTTACAAATTGCATTTTACAGCATGTATTCTGTAATCTGTTGTGGAATACATTTCAAAAGTAACCCTCCCAACCCTGGCTATAAGTAGTACAGTGGGGTGGTTTCCTAAACTCTTGCAGTCAGTTTTAAGGAAACAATACATGGGAGGGAGTAGAATCGAAGAGGTTTTATTAGCAAGATTAAGACTGGGGCAAACAAGGTTCAATTCAGCTTTGGCAATTATAGGCAAACATGGAAGTTGGTTGTATGATAGGCCTACTTGTGATGTTCCAGAAACTCTACAACATGCTTTGTTAGAGTGTCGTAAGTATGATATCTATTGTAGTAGTTTGGTTGAATGTTTAAAAAATAGGCCAGTAAGTGTGGTGGATATTTTGGGAGCAGATTTGAAGGGAGCACAGGTTTATACAGCACTTTTAAATGTCTGTGTGATAAAGGTTTAGGCTTTAGAATATAATGTGTGGTGGAGATGATGCTGTGCTCTGGACTGTGATGGGCTTTGTGTGGAAGTTGGAGGAGCTGAACACGCAGTGCCAGCTAATACCAGAAGAGCCCTGATCGGTCTGGAGTATGGGGTAGTAGATTATCATAGAGTATCATAGAATGTTGTGTCTAGGTCCTTAGTATTTGGGTCAATGGTGAGTATATACAGTAGGTGGCGGTAATGCTCAAAAGGAGTAAACAGCCATTAAATAATAAGTCGGAATATAGCTATATCAATTGTTGCCCGAGCTGTGCAGTTGCATGCTTACCTTTCAAGCCGTATCTGCACACGTTTTGAGATTGAAATATTATTAAAGGGTTTAGTTATAAAATCTGACGTGATGATGAACATTTAAGAGTTCAAAATGATTCCTCAAGTTGTCCTGTAAACGTAATTTTCAAAGCACACTGTGTTCGTGGGCTAAAACACATTCCGACTCTCAAAGCCCAGAACCTGGGTATCACTTGCCATGCCATTGTACATTCGTATACAGCAGGGGTTTTCAACCATTTTCAGGCCATGGACCCCTTGGTGGGTAGAGAGACGGAGCCGGGACCCCCGTTACATATTGGGTCAAATTGAGTGATGCGTTTTATGTCTATAAAAATGTGTATGGTAGGCTACAATATTATTGTATGTAGTTAATTAATGATGTTTATATTGCAAAGCCATTGAAATAATCATTAAATGCTGCCCTGCTGAAAAGACCAGCATAAGCTGGTTGACTGGTTTTAGCTGGTCGCCCAGCCTGGTCAAAGCTGGTCAGGCTGGTTTTAAAGGGGGTTTGAACACTTTTTTTTTTTTTTTTTTTAGCTGGCCAGGCTGGTTTTAAAGGGGTTTTGAACACTTTTTTTTTTTTTTTTTTAGCTGGCCTTAGCTGCTCATGCTGATCTTAGCTGGTCTGGGTGGTCTTAGTTGGTCAGGGTAGTCTTGGCTGGTCTTAGCTGGTCTCCCAGCCTGACCAGCTAAAAAGTGTTCAAACCCCCTCTGAAACCAACGAACTGACCAGCCTGGCTTGGCTGGGCGACCAGCTAAAACCAGCCAACCAGCTTAGGCTGGTTTTAGCTGGTCTTTTCAGCAGGGATGTACAGCAGGGGTCTGCAACATTTTTGACATGAAGTGACATTTTTAATTTCCCCTGTTAATCCCTGTGTCAAACCTCCTTCAAAAAGAAAGAAAAAGACAGACAGACAAAAAAACAGACAGACCCTGTCCATGCAGAATAAATAAACTTTTATAAGGTTACTAAAATGGAGTCTTCATCTCATGTGAGTGATTGATTTTATACATACATTTCAAAATTACTGTTCATTTCATCGAATAAAAATGTGTAATGAGGAAAACAATGACTGAGTGCACCTTGAATTATGTTGATTTAAGAGTCACCGTCTTGTTTGTGTGAAACGTTAAGGACCGTGTATGATAGCTTGAAAATCTCAGCGGTAACTATTTATTTACACCAGGCAAATAAGCTGATGTTTTGAAAGCAGGCTGTCGTCTGCTCAACCGCTGAACCTGATGTGTGTCGTGCATTGAGCGGCCTGTGATGAGCAGTGGTCGTGTGAAGGGTTTGTCCTGGCTGCGCGCTTCTGCAGACTAGTGCTGTTTAGTTACACTTTAAGATTTGGCATGCAGCTGCGAAGGATGTCAATATGTCGATAGACTAAAATTCATACTTCTCTCTTTCGCTGTCGCTTGCGTGCAAGTGAGCGATTATTACAAATGCCAATAGTGGATTGAACCATAATTTGCGTACCCCCTGCGGTACTACCACGGACCCCCTGGTGAAGACCCTTGGTATACAGTATATACATTCATATACATAGTACGTTCTTATATTACTCGTAAATGTTAAGGTAGCAATTTTATTTCTACTATTAATAGTTTTGCTAAACTGTATTGTGTGATGTAGCTGCGTCGAGAGGTGAGACTGAGGAAGGAGTACCTGTACAGGAAAGCCCAGGAGGACAGACTATGTACTATTGAAGAGAAGAAACAGAAGCTCAAATCTTCTTTGGATGGTGAGACTCTAGACTTATAACTAACTTGCTTGTGTTTACCTGTAAATTGTCTGATTACTTGTATGATATTATCTGATGTTGTCATATCATAATGTTGTTCTTATCTTTTGCAGAAAACCGTCTCATACCCACTGATGTTCGGAAAGAGGCATTAGAGCTACAGAAACTGTTGGAGTTTGATGATGAGGGTGGAGCAGGTGATTAGACACTGTTTTTCACATGTGCCAAGACTCAAAAGCCTGTTTTACTTGCTGTCTGACATATGAAGTTTTTTCTTCATACTGTGTAGGTGTCAGCCCTCATTTGGATGATGAGTACAAATGGGCTGGAGTGGAAGACCCTAAAGTTATGATCACAACATCCAGAGACCCCAGCTCCAGACTCAAGATGTTTACCAAAGTTTGTTAAATCATTTTTTGCTGATTGTACTGATGGAGCAGTTTTCTAAAAGTATTTATTTGCATGAATATTATTTGGAAATAGAATACTATAACACATGCTTGCGGTTTCCTCTTTTTCTTGTAATGTTCTAATGTGATTGTATTTACCTTCATGTTACCATATTGATGTAAAGGAGACAGTTTTTAAGCTTTGTGCTGAAATGTGGTGTGGTTTTGGTTTATATGGCTGGTATTTTTTTTTATTTTGCAGGAAATTAAGCTCATTTTCCCTGGGGCCCAGCGTATGAACAGAGGAAACCATGAGGTTAAAACATTAGTACATGCGTGTAAAGCAAATAATGTCACTGACCTTGTCATAGTCCATGAGACAAGAGGCCAGCCAGGTATGGGCTGTTTTTATGAGTATGCATGTGGGCCCAGTTTTGTTCTCTGATTTGAAAATGCTTATTCAAGTGTATGTGCACAGTGTACCAGTAAACATTTGTCTTATTGTGAAAACTTATTCAAACGCTTTACTTTCCCATCCAGTTTAATGTGCTCAGCAATTATACTACCTCACCAATATTGTGTAACTTTCATCTTGGTACTTTCCATGTGTGATGATTAGCATCTTGATTTATTTTCCTTCACTAGATGGTTTGGTCGTATGCCACCTACCTTTCGGGCCAACAGCATACTTTACATTGGATAATGTGGTAATGAGACATGATGTTCCAAACATTGGCACCATGTCTGAGGCCTACCCTCACCACATCTTTCAAAACTTTACATCACGTCTTGGCAGAAGGGTGAGAGTCATTAAGGAAATACTTCTGATAGTCACTTTCTCACCTAAATTATGTGATTCCCCCCCCCACCCCATTTCCTGTTTGTTTGTTTTTTTTACCGACATTTACACATTATGAACACAGAAATAATATGATAATATGTTTGGAATTCTACAGTTATTTTCTTTGTTCCATACTATTTTATTTTTAGTCTTAAAGGGATAGTTTACCCAAAAATGAAAACTGTGTATGACTTTCTTCTGCTGAACACAAATGTAAGATTTTTAGGAGAATATTTCAGCTCTGTAGGTCCATTCAAGGCAAGTGAATGGTGTCCAGAAATTTGAATGTCCAGAATGCACATAAAGGCAGTATAAAAGTCATCCATATAACTCTAGTGGTTAAATTAATTTCTTCAGGAGTGATATGATACGTGTGGGTGAGAAACAGATAAATATTTAAATAATTTTTTACTATTTACTATTTCTTCATTTTTTCTTTTTTGTGATTTGCATTCTCCGTGCAGGGAGGAGAATGTATAGGAAAAAATTACTCAAGTATTCATACTTAAGTATAAGGACTTAAATATTTATCTGTTTCTCACCCAGACCTATCATATCACTTCTGAATACATGGATTAAACCACTGGAGTTGGATGGATTACTTTTATGTTGCCTTTATGTGCTTTTTGGAGCTTCAAAGTTCTGGACACCATTCACTTGCATTGCATGGGCCTACAGAGCTGAGAGAAAATCTTTTTTGTTTCAGCAAAAGAAAGTTACACATCTGGGATGGCATGAGGGTGAGTAAATAATGAATTTAAATTTTTGGGTGAACTATTCCTTCAATAAATATCTAAAAGGTTTATTGTTGCCTCTTTATTTGCAGTAATAGATAGAGACTAAGCTCTCTTTAGGAAACTTTAAACACTGAATGTGGCGTTTTAAAGGGTTTTGAAAAGCTTAAAGTAAATGGAATTTATGTGAAACTAAATCTTTTCTGTGTAGGTTTCCAACATTCTTAAGTATCTATTCCCTGTACCCAAAGAGGATAGTAGATGTGTTATTACATTCACAAATACAGATGACTTCATCTCTTTTAGGTGAGTCGTGGCGTTAATTGCTAGTTTAAGTGCCGTTGTTTTTTTTAAGTTACAGTTGAAGTCAGAAATTTACATACACTTAAGTTAACCATTCCACAGATTTAATATTAGCAAACTATAGTTTCCAACAGTTGTTTACAGACAGATTATTTCACTTTTAATTGACTATATCACAATTCCATTGGGTCAGAAGTTTACATACTAACTGTTAACTGTGCCTTTTAGCAACTTGGAAATTCCAGAAAATGATGTCAAACCTTTAGACAATTAGACAATTAGCTTCTGATAGAAGGTGTACTGAATTGGAGGTGTATCTGTGGATATATTTTAAGGCCTACCTTCAAACTCAGTTCCTCTTTGCTTGACACCATGGGAAAATCAAAAGACATCAGCCAAGACCTCAGAAAAAAAATTGTGGACCTCCACATATCTGGTTCATCCTTGGGAGCAATTTCCAAACTCCTGAAGATACCACGTTCATCTGTACAAACAATAGTACGCAAGTATAAACGTCATGGGACCATGCAACCATCATACCACTCAGGAAGGAGACGCATTCTGTCTCCTAGAGATGTCCCAGAACAATAGCGAAGGACCTTGTGAAGATGCTGGAGGAAAAAGATAGATAAGTATCTATATTTACAGTAGAACAAGTCCTATATGGACATAACCTGAAAGGCTGCTCAGCAAGGAAGAAGCCACTACTCCAAAACAGCCATAAAAAAAGCCAGACTACAGTTTACAAGTGCACATGGGGACAAAGATCTTACATTTGGAGAAATGTCCTCCGGTCTAATTAAACAAAAATTGAACTGTTTGGCCATAATAACCATTGTTATGTTTGGCGGAAAAAGGGTGAGGCTTGCAAGCCGAAGAACACCATCCCAACCGTGATGCATGGGGGTGGCAGTATCATGCTGTGGGGGTGCTTTGCTGCAGGAGGGACTGGTGCACTTCACAAAATCATGAGGAAGGAAAATTATGTGGATATATTGAAGCAACATCTCAAGACATCAGCCAGGAAGTTAAAGCTTGGTCGCAAATGGGTCTTCTAAATGGACAATGACCCCAAGCATACCTCCAAATTTGTGACAAAATGGCTTAAGGACAACAAAGTCAAGTTATTGGAGTGACCATCACAACGCCCTGACCTCAGTCCATTAGAAAATTTGTGGGCAGAACTGAAAAGGCTTGTGCGAGCAAGGAGGCCAATAAACCTGTCTCAGTTACACCAGTTCTGTTTGGAGGAATGGGCCAAAATTCCAGCAGTTTATTGTGAGAAGCTTGTGGAAGGTGACCAAAAACGTTTGACCCAAGTTAAACAATTTAAAGGCAATGCTACCAAATATTAACAAACTGTATGTAAACTTCTGACCCACTGGGAATGTGATGAAAGGAATAAAATCTGAAATAAATCATTCTCTATTATTCTGACATTTCGCATTCTTAAAATAAAGTAGTGATCCTGACTGACCTAAGACGGAATGTTTTCTATGATTAAATGTCAGGAATTGTGAAAAACTGAGTTCCAATGTATTTGGCTAAGGTGTATGTAAACTTCTGACTTCAACTGTATTTTCTTGAATGTTCATTGAAGAGATCAATTTCAAGTTTGATTAAAATGGCTTTGTATATTGCAGACACCGCACCTACAAGAAAACAGACCACAAGAACACTGAGTTGTCAGAAGTTGGTCCCAAATTTGAAACGAAATGTAAGTACCACTGTTTTTGGTTCTCGATAATTTGATATTGTGTAGATGTCTTTAATGTTGATGAGTCATGCATAACTTGTAAACATTTTTTTCAGTGTACATGATTAAGCTCGGCACACTGGAAAATGAGAACACTGCTGATGTTGAATGGCGACACCACTCTTACACACGTACTGCCAAAAAGCGGAAATTCTTGAGTGTGGAGTAGCCAGACGTACTTCTCAAAAATGTGTATTGGTCAATCCTCATGGACATTTCTAAATGAATTCCACCTACATAGTGGTCATCTTGTTTTTATTGGTGTTTTTTATTTTTATTTTTTTTATTTAATTGTGACAGATACATTTGGAAGCAAGGTGTGGAAATTGCTCTCTGCAGAGCGATGTTATAATATTGTTTACAAATAAAGTGTTTTGTACAGGAGTCACTAAAAAAAAAAAAAAAATTATTAAAAAAAACGTTTTACCATTTATAGGTTTTGTATGACATTTGTCATTATGCCTTATCAAATGTGGCATTGCAAGTACATTTTCAAAGCAGTTTTGCTTTTTTCAATTTTGCTTTGTTGCTTTGCTTAGTTAATTAATATCAGCGCCATCTTTGGTTTTTGACGGGAATGACAGGGAGACTGATAGGGATCGAGGAAGTCTCTTCAATGGATTGTACAGTTGTTTTTTGGATTGTTCCACTGATGAAACAATGAAAAAAAAATTATTTGAAATCTCAGTAGATAAAAAACTCCAGACAACATAAGTTGTGAAACTTAGATGGGATTTATGAGCTTTAAACAGCATTATTACCAGGCGTGCCATTGAAGAGATGGCAAGTCTATCCCTCACAGCCTCGTTTGGCGCTACTGTGAATAAGGTGTACAACAATTTTGTTTAGTTGTCGTAAGTGTTGGCCTAAAAAGATAATTCACCCAAACATAAATTCTGCCATAACTAACCCAACCACACTGTTTTTATTATTATTATTATTATTATTATTATTATTATTTTTATACTCTTTATTTTCTTTCATGGAACACAAAAGATGGTAGGCAGAGTGTTGGGGACTGTCAGCCTCAGTCACCATTCAATTTCATTGCATCTTGTGTCCATGCAATGAAAGCGAATGGTGACTGAGGCACTCGATTCCTAATATCTCACATTGTTTTCATGTGGAACAGTATAAGGGGGTTGAGTAAATGATGAACACATTTTTGGGTGAACTATCCAAGACAGATAAATATATAAAACACTGCTCATACATTTGAGTTTCTATGGAGAATTGAGATTCCAACAAACATTATTTTTATTTTTTACACCTATCGGGTAGGAACCTACTTTGAAATATGTATTACAAAAAAATTAACAATCGATTTAAAAAAAGATAGCTTCTCTGACAGTCATGTTTAATCCTTGGAAAACTTTTGAATTCGTTACTCGCGTCACACGCCCATTTTCTCGTTCCCTTGCTACAAAGCGTCACAAAAAGTGACAAATCAGCGCCGTGATTCACAGAATCTGACCAATCAGAGTGTGAGATTTCGCTGTTCCGCTTTCCCTGAAAGTCTTTGCTGATCCGACTTGAGACTGAAATAATTCAAGATGGCTGTCTCAGGTGAGTAAATTACTCTGGAGCAAATATGCAAAGCGAGTCTCGCTAACGCGTAGGGTAGTTTGCACGGATAGTAACCGCAGGTGTGAGTAACCGTAAGTTATAACGCTGAGAAATATGTTAAGGCGGGGCTTTTTACTTTTCTACACAGTGGTTGGCCAGCATTAGCAACAACAGCTAGTTAGCAGCTAGGCGTCTAATCCCTTTCCGCCTAATGAAAACAGCATTCCCTTCTTCAGTACGAAAAATAGTACCTGACAGGACTTATGGGTCTATATATAGCCAGTATTGTATTACTCGAAAACGCACTTTAATTAAATGTTGACTAATATCATGATATATTGAGTGAGCTAAAAGTGAATGGCCTGTGTTGCTTTAAAAGAGCAGATCACTCTTAGCTAAACGCCAGCCAGCTCATCTTGACTGCAGGCTGTTGCACATTTCTGTGGTTACTCTATCTAGATGGGAGGTGTTTGTGTAAAACATCTGTATCATTTTCTCTCGCCCCCTGCGCTTGTGCTGCATTTGTAACATGAATTACAGGGGAGTTAAAATTGCCTTCCACTTGCATTTAAACAAGGACTGGTTATTGAGAGTTGTTTAGGTGTCTTCCTGGGGTTGTTGGTGTTGATCAAGCAGTACGTACAGTTGGAATTGTGACTGCCACCTTGCAGGCTTGTATAAACTGAATTCAAACTGCAGTCTGACTGGAATGTGAAAGATATCTAAGTGGGTGTGAAATGTATATTTGATTATTTTTTACATGCTGTTTTACTTTCTTTAGTGTAGTTGTACAGCACAAGACTGTATTTTAAGTTTTGCAGAGTGCTTCCTGCATCTTGTAACCTTAAGCCACAAGGAAAAAAGACTGTATACTTCATTAAATACCATAAAATGTGCAAGCTAAAAGACTTAAATTCAAAGTTTGATGGCCTTAAGGCTTAAATTACTGGTCTTTAATTATAGACCATAATGTTAAAATGTGTTTGAATGACATCAGTAGATTCCTTTAGTTGGGGTGTTATGGATCAACTGGAGATCGTGTTGAAGGTGCACACATTAATTCTAATCCAATACACTGTTTGTCAAATTCTGCAAATATCTCCTCACAGTCTGCTAGCTGTCTATTCTGTGGGTGGGCTGAAAAAACATCTAGTATTTGTACACAGCCCTGGCTCTGTAAATGGGACAAAAACAAAGTGGATCAGACTGATCCACACAACACTACTCCAGCCAATCAGCAACAGGGGGTGGTTCTTGCACGTGAACAGGATGGGGGCAGAGCGAGAGGGAAATTAATTAGAAAAGCAATGGCAGGGGGCCTGGGTAGCTTAGCAAGTATTGACTCTGACTACCACCCCTGGAGTCACGAGTTCCAATCCAGGGTGTGCTGAGTGACTCTAGCCAGGTCTCCTAAGCAACCAAATTTGCCCGGTTGCTAGAGTCACATGGGGTAACCTCCTTGTGGTCACGATTAGTGGTTCTCGCTCTCAGTGGGGCATGTGGTAAGTTGTGCATGGCTCGCAGAGAGTAGCATGAGCCTCCACATGCAGAGTCTCTGCGGAGTCATGCACAACGAGCCACGTGATAAAATGCGCAAATTGACTTTCTCAGAAACGGAGGCAACTGAGACTTATCCTCTGCCACCCGGATTGAGGTAACCGTGCCACCACGAGGACCTACTAATTAGTGGGAATTGGGCATTCCAAATTGGGAGAAAAGGGGATAAAAAAAGAAAAGCGACGGCAAATCTGGCTGTTGCGAACTTTCTAAACTCTTTCTAAAAAGGAGGACAAATGGCTGAGAAACAGACCAAGAGAAAAAGGTCAGACGAATATAAACTAAAAAAGGATTATGATAAGTCGAGGGCTAGGAGCCGCATCAACGTCGGCGAGGCTTTTCAGTGGTGGAGAGATCTCCGAAATGTAAAAGGAATGAATTTGCGTGCATGAATTTGGGGGGACGGAGCTTCCAAAGGAGCACTGAAGGGAGGGGTGTGTTTGTTTTGGCAGTTGAGTTTGAATATCAACAGTTTTTCTCAGGAATCACTGAGTGCACCTTTGACTGGGGATGTGCTTGCACAAGAATAATTTTACTTGCAATTTCAGCAGATTCGTTCAATGTGAATTGCCAAGGAGCCAAGAAAAGGCGTTTTACACATCATAAAAAATGTTGGTATCATTATTAACCCACTTTGTATGATCAATGTCTGTTCCAGTGAATTTGACACAGTTTAAGAGCAATTTTAACATCGTTTCAAAGGGTAACATGGTTACCCATGTTAACGTGGGACATTGGTTTGTATGGGAACTGCCGATTACATTTGTCAGAGTAGTAAATCGCATGTGGAAGTCTTTTATTTGCAACACTAAATCATCACAGGCTTATGTGTCAACAATAGGCCTATACTCTTAAATTGCTTATATATATAAAAAGCAATAGTTTGAATGTTGAATGTCATATGTTTGACTACACATGACACTGCCAAAAGATGATCTTTCAGAACAGTGCAATATTGGTAACGTTTTACAATAAGGTTTCATTTGTTAACATTAGTTAACAACAGTTAACATGAACTAACAATGAACAGTACTTATTAAGCATTTATTAATCTTAGTTAATTTCAACATGTACTAATACATTTTTTAAATCAAAAGTTGTATTAGTTAACATTAGTTAATGCACTATGAACTAACAATGAACAATTGTATTTTTATTAACTAACATTAACAAAGGTTAATAAATGATGTAACAAATAAATAGTTAATAATTTATTCATGATACCTAATGCATTTACTAATGTTAACAAATGGTACCTTATTGTAAAGTGTTACCGCAAATTTTTTGGTGGAGAGCAAGTACAAAGGCCAAATTGACCAATGGGTAAGAATAAATGGTACGCTTTGAAAGCATGAGAAAGTTCTTCAGAAACATAATTATTTTGTTTATTTGGCAAAATCATAAGAATCTTAAATCTTAAAATTGTTTTCCCCTCAATAATTCAACCATTCTCAGAAAATTCTGAGTATACTGTAATTACTGGCTGTTAGATTCAGTTTCAATTTTGATAATCTATTTAAAACAATATAATAAATTGTGTCTGTGCATGGGATTTAAAAACATTTTTCAATAGACCTGTTAAAAATACATCATAATCTGCAGCAGAGCTTCAAATTTGTCCTGATTGATCAGGACTTGAACCGGGTTGCAATGTTTACTGCCCGTATGACAGTGTCCCATCTATAATTATTCATACACTTTTTATATTTAATGGTCTGAGAAAGTTCCTCAAACTATTAGTTCATCAAGCTATTATTCATTATAAAAAATAAAAGCAATTGAAAATATATTATTGACACATCAGTATATGATGCTTTAGTGTTGCAAATAAAAGAATTCAACATGCAATTTACTGCTCTGACAAATGTAATCGCCAGTTTCCATTCAAACCAATGCCCCACATTATGGGCAAACATGTTACCCTGTGAAACGGTTAAAATCGCTCTTAAACAGTCAAATTCATTAGAACAGACATAGATGAAAAACATCTTTTGTTTACTCCTTGACAGTTCACGTTAAATAAATCTGTTGAAAAGGCAAGTTCAATTATTTACATGCATATACACATCCCCAGTTAACATGGTCCCCAGTTGATCCATAACAGGGGCAGTTCCTTCAACATGTGTTTCATATTGGTTGGGTTAGTTTACCAGTGCAGAAACTGGTCCATGTGTTTATTTAGCCACTTTACGTTCCACTGATGTATGGTTTCTAGTTATCAGCTTGCTTATTGTGAGTTCTAGCAGAGTAACAGTAAGTTATGTGCTCTGCTTTGTGGTGGATTCTGGCTGTTATGTTGTGCCACAGCCATTTAAAGCAAGTCTTAAACTTGTCATTGATGTGACAAACCCCTGATCAGTCTATTAAAATTGTGAGTTTTAGAGAGAGCAATTTGAAGTGTGTAATTTATTTAAATATTTTCATTCAATAGTTGACATTAAGCTTCAAAACTTTCATCCAGCACTGAGATTGATCTTTTTCTTTTCTTTTTCTTTTTTTTTTATATCATTAATAAATACCAAGCTCTCAGTATGTTTTTTTTCTTTGGCAAAGAATCCCTTGGTGCGTGCACACACACCAGTGGTGATCTAAATATATCTATAAAGTTTGTCTGAATTTGTCAGGTACACTACTCGCACCTATAGCGACCTTCGTATCCGCCCTGTCTCGGTGTGTGTTTGTGTGCTTATCTTGTACAAGAAATGCTTCAGTGCTCTGGAACCTTGAGAAACAGTTACTTTATTAAGGGAGTAATTGTGCAAAACAAGTGAACACATGTGCTAAGACCTTCAAAAAAAGATTCTCTACCAGCATCTAACAATTCATATCCTAGATAATCTTGCATCTCAGCAAGCAACAACAAATTGAAGATAAAATATGCAATGTTTGATTTAAGAAAAATGTCAAATTCAAATAGAGGGGCCTGGGTAGCTCAGTGAGTATTGACACTGACTACCACCCCTGGAGTCGCTAGTGACTCCAGCCAGGTCTCCTAAGCAACCAAATTGGCCCGGTTGCTAGGGAGGGTAGAGTCACATGGGGTAACCTCCTCATGGTCACGATTAGTGGTTCTCACTCTCAATGGGGCATGTGGTAAGTTGTGCGTGGATTGCGGAGAGTAGCATGAGCCTCCACATGCAGAGTCTCCGCGGTGTCATGCACAACAAGCCACGTGATAAGATGCGCGGATTGACGGTCTCAGAAGCGGAGGCAACTGAGACTTGTCCTCTGCCACCCGGATTGAGGCGCATAACTGCGCCACCATGAGGACCTACTAAAGTAGTGGGAATTGGGCATTTCAAATTGGGAGAAAAGGGGATAAAAAATTAATTAATTAAAATTCAAATAGATTCAGCATCAACCAGCTTTATTTCTTGCGCTCTGAGTGATTAGATCTGTCTGTCAGTGGGGTCCAAAAGCTTGAGACTGCTAGTGAAAATGCTTTTATTTTGCAAACCTTTTCATCACAAATGATGTTATCAGCATAATAAATAGTTGAAAGCATGATTTGAGATTATCCCATAGCATTATGATTAATTTGTGACATTTCTCTATGTCATGTCATTTCTTTATTTTAAACTTAAATAAAAATATAAACTTTCAGTCTATTTCCAGGTTTAAATGGAGGGTCACAAACTAGGTTTCTAAGTTATCTTTGTCCCTAATGCACTATTTTTCATATCAGGCTCCAGGTGAGGGCTTCTTCCTGTTTTGCCCTGGTGTGTGAATCTTTCTTGCGACTGACTGGGTCTCAGTGCTGCCAGACCTTTACTGCCCCTACGGAGACATCATGTCCTCCACCTCCTCCTGTTCCTCCTCGGGGGAAACCAGCCCGGAAGATATACCCCGAGGTGGGGGCACCATCCGTGTCTACCTCCCCAACAAGCAGCGGACGGTGGTAAGGGTTCCATGAACAAACACTCATTCAGTGTCTCATTCATTGGAGCCTGTTATGCAATGTTTGAAATGTCTACAAACTCCTTGGGCTGCTTTTCATTTTATTCTTCTAAAAGTTTTGAACAACTTCTGTTTAAATGTGCAATCTGTAATTTTTTTAGTAATTATTTCTAAGAAATAAATAGTATTTTTGAAAAATCTGTCTTAAAATCAGATGAAGACTCTAGTCATAACTAAAAAAAGCTTTTTTATTGTACATGGAATTGGGTGTACCCTCATGGCCATCGGCACTGCCATGTTTAGATCACATGACTTGCCAGCACTTTATTTATTCTATTATTTATTTGATCGAAGAAATAATACAATGTTACTTCCTGTATTTGATTAAAATGTGATTTAAAAAAAAACTTTTTCAATGCTTTACTCGCACAAAACTTTGAACAAAGCCTGAGTCATGAAATGTTAAGTTTGACTTTTTATTATTATTATTTATTATTAATTTCAGGACGTATGTAAAATAGTCCTTTCATTCTAAAACTTAAAAAGTACCGTTCATTAAAGAGTAAAATGATCCTTTGAGGATGGAGTGGGACAAAAAATCAGTCCAGCAGAGGGCAGTGGTGACACCAGAATAGAAATACTAATAATTCTGCCCATCTTATCTTATAAACACATAATTATGTTAGATACATATCCTTGTACTGTCACTGAATAAATTAAGTATTTTGAATTAATATTGTAAGTTTTAAAATGGTTTTAAAGTTAAAATTGTTAATTTCTAAAGTATTCTTTTCAAAAATACATTTTCAGTGGTAGTGTAAGCCAGCAAAATAATGTTTGCCATAATATACATTTACTGGTGAAATCAGACATTACATTTGGCATTATCAGGACCCGTAGCATTATTATACATATATTTAGCATTATATACAGTTTAATAAAAAAAAAAAAAAAAAGAAACCCGGCACACTTTGACCTCTGAGGCATCAGTGTGACATCCATGAAAGCTGCACGATTGATTATCGATGTGTATGTTCCAAGGTTACTAAACCGCAAAGCACAGTTTAATCTAAATGATTGTGCTCCCTTTCTTCATTGCAGTCGGTTTGATTGACATGGATGCGCGCATGCGCATGCTTGCTCAGTGAAGTTTAGAGGAGACTTGCTTGTGGTGAAGACAGACAGTTTTGTAGAAAATGGAAATGTGCCTGATTTTGAATTCATAACATGTATACATTATAGGGGTGGGCGATATGACCAAAATCTTATATCACGATCACGAAAACCAATACAAATTGGTTAACATAATAAATAACCATATTGTAATGCCTATTTTTGGAAATAGTCAGTGAAATAAATACTTTTTAAATGAAAACGACTTCCTCTTACATAATTTTCTCTTTATTTAGTACTTGACAAAGTAAAAAAACAAAAAAAAAACACTCAGTTTTAAATCAGCCTTACCATAATACTCAATTTCACATTATATCACATTTTAGTCTATGTTGTTAACCAGTTTTATTATAAACTTTTCTCAAGAAACTGAATATCTTTTCAAAGCAAAGTAACAAAGAATATATTACATAATTTTAGTAGAAAATACACAACGAAAATAACACGTCTTGCAGAAAATAAATATAAAATATATTTATAAACACTTCTTGCAAAAAAAAAAAAAAAAAAAGACAATTTATTGTGGAGTGCATCTTTTGGCTTTCATTTTATTCTTTAGAGTGCTTCATTTTAAGCTGTTAAAACAGATTGTTTGTATTACCACAAGTGATTATCGTCGTACGACAGTTTGCAGATGAAATGTTTCTAATCTGTATCAGCTTTTTGGAACCAGGTGTCGCACCTGTTTTAACAACAAGCTCTCCTTTATTTTAACTTTTGATCACATCAGCAAAAATTCATCAAATGATGGAGACTTACAGATGTGCGGTGTAGTCAAGCGCACCTCGACATGTTAAAGAGATGATCCAGGTGTCCGGATCACAGTGACGCTGTCCTGGCAGAGTGTGTCAGTTAGATCACGGTGGACTTCTGCATCCTCCGCTGTAGAGTGCTCAGAACTGGCCCGCAAAATCAGAATTGCAAAGAGTCAGCCACGAGTTTGTTGGCGTGTTTGCACCGTTGCCTGATCTGCATAAGTCCTTTAGTGAATCTGGCATTAAACCAGCGTGGGCAAATAACCGGCGACTTCATTCCCCGCTCAAGCCTGGTTTCAGTTTCATGTGAAGCATGCCCACTGATAGATAAGTTTTTTTTAATGGCATCGATAATCAAAAACATTGGCTTTTGCATGATACTGTATCCACAAGGATAGTCAGTATCAAGTCAAAGACTGCCATCGTATTGTCCAAACAAAAAAACTTGTTTTTTTCATGACCTGTATGTAATGATTTGTCTTTGTGTACTTGTCTTTTTATGAGTGTCTGTTGATACGGATACTATGTGACCATGTGTTCAGGTAAACGTTCGGCATGGGCAGACTGTCTATGACAGTCTAGACAAAGCCCTGAAAGTCAGAGGCCTGAGCCAGGATTGCTGTGCTGTCTTTCGACTTCTTGAAGGGTAAGTGACTCCCAAATGAGACCATCAACCAAGGTGACAAAACAGCTCTTTTTCAGGACAGTTTGATGCTTATATATTTTTTTTTTGTTTTTGTTTTTTTTTTGTCCAGCCGTAAAAGGCTTACGGAATGGAACACTGACATCACACCCCTTGTAGGGGAGGAACTTCTGGTAGAAGTGCTGGATGATGTTCCCCTTACAATGCACAACTTCGTAAGTGTACTTGCGCAACAAAATCACAGTCTGCATGTGGGAAGCTCAGTTCTTTATTGAGGGCCTCTTTGGATTTTCTTTGGAACTGTGCATGTACTGGAAAATATGTAAGGTTAATGCAGCAGGTAATCTGTGTATATGATATCTGTGGTATGTGTGTGTGAGAATACTGTCATGTACAATTTACATTTCATTGTTAAAATTATATCTGTTGGAGCTTTGAGTTAAAGGGATAATTCACCCAAAAAATGTCAGTTCTGTCATTTACTGACCCTTATGTTGTTCCAAACCCGTATGACTGTTTGGTGTATCACAAAAGGAGAGGCTCGTTGACACCCTCAGCCACCATTCACTTTCTTTGTGTGAAATAAGATGCTATGAAAGTGAATAGTGACTGAAACTAACATCCTGTCTAACATCTCCTTTTGTGTTCCACGGAAGAAAATCAGCCAAACAGGTTTGGAACTAAATAAGGATGAACTACCTTCAGGTAAACTCTCCATTTAACAATAATATACAATGTGCCAATCAGCATCACCTTTAAATTATATATTCTTGTTTTGACAGGTTCGTAAAACATTCTTCAAGTTAGCATACTGTGACTTTTGCCACAAGTTCTTGTTCAACGGCTTCAGGTGTCAGACATGTGGGTATAAATTCCACCAGCACTGCAGCAGTAAAGTACCTACTGTATGTTTGGACATGGATACCATGACAAAACGGTGTGTGTTTCAAAACTATGCATGTGAAGTCTTGCATTAAAGGTGCACTCAGTAATTTTTTCCCTATTAAAACATTTTACTCCTAAAGAAATTAATTGTAAGTTTGAAACATTAGTATAACAGGGTACCCGTGGGTCCTTAAAAAGTCTTACATTTACTTTTTTAAATGTAAGGCCATAAAAAGTCTTAAATATCTTAAATTACAAGAAGTCTTACATTTTGTTCGCTGAGGTCTTACACTTTGGGGCGTAAATGGAGACGCTTAAAACAGCAGAATCTGGCGGGCCTGGGTAGGTCAGCAAGTAAAGACGCTGACTACCACACCTGGAGTCGCAAGTTCGAACCCAGGGCCTGCTGAGTGACTCCAGTCAGGCTTCCTAAGCTGCCAGTTGGCCCGGTTCCTAGGGTGGGTAGAATCACGCTGGGTTAACCTCCTCATGGTCGCTATAATGTGGTTCTCGCTCTTGGTGGGGCACGTGGTGAGTTGTGTGTGGATGCCGCGGAGAATAGTGTGAAGCCTCCACATGCGCTACATCTCCGCGGTAACGTGCTCAACAAGCCACGTGATAAGATGCACGGATTGACTGTCTCAGATGCGGAGGCAACTGAGATTTGTCCTCCGCCACCCGGAATGAGGCGAGTCACTACGCCACCACGAGGACCTAGAGCGCATTGGGAATTGGGCATGCCAAATTGGGGAGAAAAGGGGAGGAAATCACAAAACAAAAAAACAGCAGAATCTGCGCGAGTCATAATCCTCTCTCTCGTGCATTTAGCAGCTGACGCTTGAGTTTAGTGTGAACGCGTGCAGGGAAGTGCATTTTTTACTGAATTTACGATGTAACATGTATAAACCTTCATAAACCCGTTAATCAGAAATGCAAATGGCGTTATTCTGCATCTCTGTAAGCGAGAGATGTGCTAACACTGTCACTCCAGCTTATAATCGACAAAGCTGTCAACGTTGCAATTTGTAAGCGCGCAAGGTAGGAGCGGTCTTTTCGCGCCTTTCAAATCGTGGCGCTGCCTTATTTTACATTACCTTTGACAATAATTGTAAAGCTAACGGAACTACTCAGCTGCAGAGTTACACCTGTTATATCTCTCATACCCATCTCTCTAGATCTGAAATATACAGGTATTTTCTCTTCCATCTGGATCGGTCAATTAATTTTTTTTTTTTTAAATAATATACAAAACAATAATATATTTATATACATATTAAAATATTAATAATCTACATAATATGAAAATATATTATCTATATTTAATATTTAGTATATAATCTGTTTTCAATATACATCATAACTAATTATGCAACAGTTTTCTTTCATAATTTAATCTGTTAACATTTTCAATACATATTGTCAAATTTATACGGCCATTTTTAAGGTAATGACTTTTACTTGAGATATTTCACACAAAAATGAAAATTGTCATCACTTACCTTCATGCTGTTGCAAACCTGTATGACTTTCTTATTTCAGTGGATATCAAAAGGAGATATGAGGGAGTTTCAGTCACCATTCACTTTCACTGAATGAAAAGCAAGATGCAATGACAGTGAATGGTGACTGAGACTAATCATTTTACTTAACCTCTCCTTTTTTGTTCCACGGCAGAGAAAAATTCATACAGACTCAAGGGTGAGCAGTGATGACAGAAATTTCATTTTTAAATGAACTGCCATTTAACTACCTGTTAAAGTATTTGTTAAAGTTATCTGCCAAGAAAAAATATATAAATGTTATTCAGCACATGCTAGACCTTATTCACCGCAGCGCCATATTTAATTTTTGACGAGAATGACAATGAGGCTGTGAGCTATAGACATACACTATCTTCAATGGGCTGTACTGCAATTTAAAATGTTTTTGGATCATTCCACAGACAAAACAATGGAAAAATATCTTCAAGGACACTCAGTAGACAAAAAACTCCAGACAACATGAGTTGTGGAAAATCATATGGGATCTAGGAGCTTTATACAGCTTTATACCGTGCATGCCATTGAAGAGATGGTATGTCTATCCCTCACAGCCTCATTCCCATTCCCATTAAAAATCAAACATGGGGCTACTGTGAATAAGGTCTATAGACCAATCCTCTTGTTTACCAATATGTCAGCGCATGCACAGTAAGTGGTGGCAGAAAGCCCGCTGACTGTTGTGTTAGGTTTGACAGATTAGATGATTAAACAAATGTATGACACAAAACCATCATAAATACAAACATATTCTTATAATGAAACAAGTTAATAACAAACATGTAATCATGTTCGCTATAAAATTTTGCTGCAGAGTTGTGAGTTGAAATGATCTCCTTAGTCCAGTCAGCTCTGTTGATGGCTTGAAGCCATGAGTGCCTGCAGGATTTCATCTGAGGGTACACACAGAAATCTGCCTTGTTCAGTCTTATATCTAGGGGAGTCCGGGGGCATGCTCCCCCGGGAGAATTGTTTGGCAAAAGTAACACCAAAGCATTCAATTCTGGTGACTTTGAGAAAGGATTTTGTTTTTCTCGAGTATGAGATTGGCTAAAGCATTTCTTCCAGTAACCATTCAGAACAGACGTGTCACCACAATGAATAGAGCAGATCGCAGGTGTCTAGAGATGCGTTTTTATCAATTGAAGTTCTTTTTTTAACTTAAAGCGGCTTCTAAAAATGCAGCACTCCCATGAGAAATCCTAAAAACACAGTGAAACGTGACGCAGTTGTCAAAAGACATCCATCTAGCGAATGTTTACGTGGAAAACGATTGAAAAACAGCATGAGCGGACGCAAAAACACGTTCAGTTTGAACAGCCCCTTATTCACATGGCACAGCACTAGCTGAAGTTACCTCTCAAAAAGACAGCCTTTTGTCTCAGTTTATTGTAGGTAAATTTCCACTGTGTTCAGGGCTGTTTGTTCTGTGTTCATCAATATCCCGATACTGTTTTACTGTGTGAGAAACCGCTCCAAATGACTCAGTGAGAGAGTGCTCTGGACGAATTGTACTGAATCACAAATCGATTCAGACAGTTTTGTAAGCCCGTTTGGTCAATTTACTGAAAAGAACCGACTCAAAAGAATTATTCACTCGCAAATTGGTCATCGCTAGTTCTTTTAAACAGACAACAGATGTACGGGACACATTTCATGATTGGTGAAATATTCTGAGAGTAAATATTTCTCATGTCAGTCGGAGTGCTCATGGTACGCACAGTGCGTACGGCCATACAGCTGCAGGCCTCACTGCTTGAAGCCACAGTGGTCAACGAGAGCCCTCAGAATCATTTTTCAATAACGTAATCCGATAAAAGTTTACTTTTTACGCATGGTTTTTGCCACCTTCCGTGTTTGACATAAGCAGTGACGTTGCCAAAGCATTTGTCTATTGCGTCACGTCTTGCTGGAAAGCAAGTGACTAAAGAGAAGGGTCACAATATAGGCTACATACTTTAGGCTACATGCATTCTTAATTAATTCATTTAGAGTTTTAATATTGTATTAACTTATTTAAAAAAAAAAAAAGAAACACATAAATGTACAGTAAAATATAAAAAACATGTCCAGAGACCTCCAATTAGCCTCAGTGGTTTTGTATTTACCTGCTAATGAATTATTTGTGTTTTTTATTTCATTGCGAATATGGTCTTACATTTTTCTTTTATTTGCCTTTAAAAAGTCTTAAATTTCATTCCTTCGAACCTGCAGAAACCCGGTATAAAATCATGGCCATTCACATGAGATGAGGACTCTAGTCATATCATTAACCTTATAAAATCTGTTTTATTCTACATGGGGAGGGGCGCCATCATGGGGGCTGCCATTTTAGAATCACATGATCAGCTGAATACTACTTGCTTAATCCAGGGAGCCGTCTTGTTATTGGACACTTTCACTCTTGGATTAAATTAATCATGGCTGATCTTGAAAAGTGAATTTCTACAATGGCATCTGTAACTGAAAACTTGATTTTCAGTGATGCTGAATCTACACCACTAGATGTCATTGTAAGTCCAAGATGACACAAACAAACAGTTACTGAGTGCACCTTTAAGTGTGTGCGTTTGCCATCAATTACGTGACTGAACTGGTGTTTGTGTCTCTCAGGTGTGGTCCTAGTACCTGCACAGAAGACTACCCTCAAATACCAATTTTGATAATGTCGGACGCCAATTCCATATCACAGAGTGACCTTGCCTTAACCTCAGATCCTCCTGGGTACATTATAACTTCACTTATAGAGAAATACATGTTCTTTTTGTAACCCCAAGTATAAATTGGAGCCACTTGTTCTCATTATCAAAATTAAAATGTTTTCTCGTCTTAGAGGAGGCCTGCTGTCCCCCGGCTCTCCCTCCTTCTGTTTCCTCATGCGAGGGGAGGACGGTCAGTCTCTCCAGAGACATCGCTCCACCTCAACCCCAAACGTCCACATGGTCAGCACTCTGGATCCTGGAGCTGCAGGCCTCATGGAGGTTAGAGATGGGACTAGAGATACATCATATCCAAACACATTACTGTCTTGTTTTGGTGTCTTAGGATCAGGGTTCCCACGGTCTTGTAAAACCAGAAATATCAGGGAATTTTAAAGTAGTGATTTCAAGGCCTGGAATTTGGTCCTGGAAATTAATAACATCAAAAAAATCATGGTAATTTCTATAGTGAATAGAAATGTGTCTAGGTATGCTCTGTTTTAAAATACTTGCTCTTTGTGAGCACAATCTCTGTTTTTTTTTTATCCTCATCCAGTAGTCACGAAGAACTTAGGAACCCTACTGGCTATATCAAAATATATAAGTATAATGCCCTCTGTATAAGTGGTGGTATTAGCTTGGTCATGAAGTACCAAAAGAGAAGAACGTTAGTTTGTAAAATATGACTTTGGAGTTTCTGAATGCCTCTTAATCACCTCTTCATCTTCACATTTATTTATTCATTTATTTTTTTTCACTCTCATTCAGGAGCCATTAAAAATCAGCACAATGGGTGAGTGTGTTTCTTTTTGTTTAGTTTTCCTCTTTGTTTAGCAATGTTTGGCCATCGCTCATATGAGCACATTCATTTTTTGCACACACCCACATTACACTATGTACATTGTTCCCTTGCCCATCACTGATTAAATTTACACATCTTCATGTGCAAGAGCCATGTGTATGAAGTGGCCTTTAATACCTACTGTTGTCCACAGGACCAGAGTCCTCTCCCAAGCCTTCCACTAGCCCACCCCACCTAGGATCACCAGGTAGAAGACCCCCCAAATCCCCTTCTGAGCCCAAGGAACGAAAGCCATCATCATCTGATGATAAAAAGAAAGTGGTGTGTGCTTTTATTTGATGGAAACCTCAAATGATTCTGCTTAGAATATTAGAGGTTTCTGGTGTTTGAATCAGCTTTTTTATTGAATTTTGTTGCTGGTTTTCAGCACCGTGGAGGTTACAGAGACTCCAGTTACTACTGGGAGGTGCACTCACGGGAGGTGAACATGTTAAAGAGGATTGGGGCAGGCTCATTTGGGACTGTCTTTAAAGGCAAGTGGCACGGAGATGTGGCTGTCAAGATTCTTAAAGTGACAGAGCCCACACCAGAGCAACTACAAGCCTTTAAAAATGAGATGCAGGTTTTACGGTGAGTAGCCGAAGCTCCAGATGTTTGTTAACGGCACCAAAGCCTGTTTATGATAAAAGATAGTTAGTCATAGCATTAGTCAAGGATTCCATGTTCATGGAAAACCTGGCAATATTTGTTTTTGTGTTTTCCAGTGCTGGAAAGTCATAAACATTAATAACATTTAAAAGTGATTTCAAAATGTCAAAGTGTGTATGTACAGTATATACAGTAAACAGCATAAATGAGTACACCCTCTCTGATCATAAGGATATATTTCTATTTCTAAATGATTACTATTACAGTTCATGCGAAGATGACAAAATTGAAATGTATTAAACATATACTTAATAACAAAATAGAACAATTTATCAAAATCTGTAAAATAATGAAATTAGGCAGCTTTGCTTAAGTAAAGGGTTGCAAAAATGAGCACACATAAATTCAAATAGTGTGCAATATTTTAGTACTTGGAAAGTCCTTCATAACTTTTAAATACTTCTCTGACCCTTCTTGACATCAAGTGTACAAGTTCATGACATATTGTCACGTCTATTCCGTTCAACTCGTGGAGGATGACGTTCTTGAGTACTCTAATGTTTAATGGGAAGTGATGCTCGACTTGCACCCCACAGGAGCTCAAATGGGGTTGATGTTGGGTGACATACAGTTGAAGTCAGATGTGTACATACACCTTAGCCAAATACATTTAAACTCAGTTTTTCACAATTCCTGACATTTAATCATAGAAAACATTCCCTGTTTTAGGTCAATTAGGATCACTACTTTATTCTAAGAATGTGAAATGTCAGAATAATAGTAGAGAGAATGATTTATTTCATTATATATTTCATTACATTCCCAGTGGGTCAGAAGTTTACATACACTTCGTTAGTATTTGGTAGCATTGCCTTTAAATTGTTTAACTTGGGTCAAATGTTTTGGGTAGTCTTCCACAAGCTTCTCACAATACGTTGCTGGAATTTCGGCCCATTCCTCCAGATAGAACTGGTGTAATGGAGTCAGGTTTGTAGGCCTTTTTGCTCGCATAAGCTTTTTCAGTTCTGCCCCCAAATTTTCTATCGGATTGAGGTCAGGGCTTTGTGATGGCCACTCCAATACCTTGACTTTGTTGTCCTTAAGCCATTTTGCCACAGCTTTGGAGGTATGCTTGGGGTCATTGTCCATTTGGAAGACCCATTTGTGACCAAGCTTTAAGTTCCTGGCAGATGTCTTGAGATGTTGCTTCAATATATCCACTTAATTTTCATTCCTCATGATGTCATCTATTTTGTGAAGTGCACCAGTCCCTCCTGCAGCAAAGCACCCCCACAACATGATGCTGCCACCCCCATGCTTCAAGCTTGGGATGGTGTTCTTCGGCTTGCAAGCCTCACCCTTTTTCCTCCAAACATAATGATGGTCATTATGACCAAACAGTTCAATTATTCTTTCATCAGACCAGAGGACATTTATCTAAAAAGTAAGATCTTTGTCCCCATGTGCACTTGCAAACTGTAGTCTGGTGGTTTTGGAGCAGTGGCAACTTCCTTGCTGAGCAGCCTTTCAGGTTATGTCAATATAGGAATACTTGTCTACCTGTTTCCTCCAGCATCTTCACAAGGTTCTTTGCTGTTGTTCTGGGATTGATTTGCACTTTTCTCTAGGAGACAGAATGTGTCTCCTTCCTGAGCGGTATGATGGCTGTGTGGTCCCATGGTGTTTATACTTGCGTACTATTGTTTGTACAGATGAACGTGGTACCTTTGGGCATTTGGAAATTGCTCCCAAGGATGAACCAGACTTGTGGAGGTCCACAAATTTTTTCTGAGGTCTTAGCTGATTTCTTTTAATTTTCCCATGATGTCAAGCAAAGAGGCACTAAGTTTGAAGATAGGCCTTAAAATACATCCACAGGTACTCCTCCAATTGACTCCAATTAGACTATCAGGAGCTAATTGCCTAAAGGTTAACTTATTGTATGTAAACTTCTGACCCACTGGAATTGTTACGCACAATAAAAGTGAAACAATCTGTCTGTAAACAATTGATAGAAATTTACTCATGTCATGCACAAAGTAGATGTCCTAAACTACTTGCCAAAACTACAGTTTGCTAATATGAAATATGTGGAGTGGTTAAAAAATGAGTTTTAATGACTTCAACCTAAGTGTATGTAAATTTCTGACTTCAGCTGTGTGTGTGTGTGTGTGTGTATATATATATATATATATATATATATATATATATATATATATATATATATATACACACACACACACACACACACACACACACACACACACACACACACACACACACACACACACGATCAGCCACAACATTAAAACCACCTACCTAATATTGTGGAGGTCCCCCTCTTGCCGCCAAAACAGTGCCAACCTGCATATCAGAATAGCATTCTGAGATGCTATTCTTCTCACCACAATTGTACAGAGCGGTTATCTGAGTTACCGTTGACTTTGACAGATTGAACCAGTCTGGCCATTCTCTGTTGACCTCTCTCATCAACAAGGCAGTTCTGCGGATGGAAACACCTTGCTGAACTGACAAAGTCTATGGTAACTCAGATAACTGCTCTGTACAATTGTGGTGAGAAGAATAGCATCTCAGAATGCTATTCTGAGATGCGGTTTGGCGCTCTTTTGGCTGCACGAAGGGGACCTACACGATATTAGGCAGGTGGTTTTAATGTTGTGGCTGATCGGTGTGTGTGTATATATATATATGTATGTATATGTATATATATATATATATATATATATATATATATATATATATATATATATATATATATATGTTATGCTCTGTTATTAAGTATTTCATCAGCTAAATATTGGTCGCAAGCTATGGTGATTTGTTAATGATTTGTTCTTTGAGTTGATTCTTTTCACTGAAATAGTCAAACTGATTGGTTCTAAATGGTTTATTAACGAATCTGTCTGAATTTAAATTATACAAAAATAATTCTTCCTGTTCAGCATAACTAATTTTGTACTCCTCAGAAAAACACGTCACGTCAACATACTGCTGTTCATGGGCTTTATGACGAAGCCTAATTTTGCCATTATCACACAGTGGTGTGAAGGCAGCAGCCTGTATCGCCACCTTCATGTTACCGAGACCAAGTTTGACACCATGCGGCGTATCGACGTTGCTCGCCAGACTGCACAGGGCATGGAGTAAGAATTTCAATACTTTTTCTCTTCATAGACAACTTGGTTATCTGGATCTCAGTTCTTCAGGATGGCCCATTATTCTTGTAACAAATTTGCTTAATGCCCTCTTTGTTCAGTTCACAAGACACACAGGAAAGTAACATGCTCCCTTAGCTCAACTCCACTAATGATATGTGATTATACTTTCTATTAATAATGCTTGGAATGTAAAGCACATAGGAGTTTTCATCCAATTCCAGTAACTATGTTGTATAAATAATATGCTGCTTTTTTTGTCTTGAACAGTTATCTTCACGCCAAGAATATAATTCATCGGGACTTGAAATCTAATAGTATCCTTTCTTGCCTGTACTATGAGACAGATCTGTTTCATGAATACCAAGCTAGACTAGATGTTCTGCTCATTCTCTGCCAGCAGATAGCATCATTACTAAACTCAGTAAATAAAAAAGAAAAAAAAAAAAAGAAACGTCCTCTCACTTTCAACTGCTTTTATTTTTCAGCAAACTTAACATGTGTAAATATTTGTACGAACATAAAAGATTCAACAACTAAGACATAAACTGAACAAGTTTCACGGACATGTGACTAACAGAAATGGAATAATGTGTCCCTGAACAAGTAACAGTCAGTATCTGGTGTGGCCATCAGCTGCATTAAGTACTGCAGTGCATCTTCTCCTCATGGACTGCAGCAGATTTGCCAGTTCTTGCTGTGAGATGTTACTCCACACTTCCACCAAGGCACTTGCAAGTTCCCAGACATTTCTGGGGGGGAATGGCCCTAGCCCTCACCCTCCGATCCAACAGGTCCCAGATGTGCTCAGTGGGATTTCCTGTCTTGCAGGAAATCATGCACAGAACGTGCAGTATGGCTGGTGGCATTGTCATGCTGGAGGGTCAATGGAAGGGTATCTCAGTCCAGCCTCTCTCAGCCTGTTGCGGACAGTCTGAGCACTGATGGAGGGATTGTGTGTTCCTGGTGTAACTCGGGCAGTTGTTGTTGCCATCCTGTACCTGTCCCGCAGGTGTTGTTACACATGGCCTGCCACTGTGAGGACGATCAACTGTCCTTCCTGTCTCCCTGTAGCGCTGTCTTAGGCGTCTCACAGTACGGACAATGCAGTTTATTGCCCTGGCCACATCTGCAGTCCTCATGCCTCCATGCAGCATGCCTAAGGCACGTTCACGCAGATGAGCAGGGACTCTGCGCATCTTTCTTTTGGTGTTTTTCAGAGTCAGTAGAAAGGTCTCTTTAGTGTCCTAAGTTTTTATAACTGTACCTTAATTGCCTACCGTCTGTAAGCTGTTAGTGTCTTAACGACCGCTCCACAGGTGCATGTTCATTAATTGTTTATGGTTCATTGAACAAGCATGGAAAACATTGTTTAAACCCTTTCCAATAAAGATCTGTAAAGATATTTGGATTTTTACAAAATTATCTTTAAAATACAGTGTCCTGAAAAAGGGACGTTTCTTTTTTGCTGAGTTTACATCCTCAATTTCATTGTTGATTGATTGGCTCCTGCCTGTTGTGGGATTATTTGGGGAAAAGAGTTGGCTCTTTTTTTATTTTCTTTTTTTGGACCAAAATATGTTTTGGAAGGATTTGGATATGTATTCTCCTCCTGAGTCCCGACTTATAATTTATTTGTTCTAGATCCACTGATGGATATTTTAGCATATGTTTTAGCTTAAAATAATGTACGGTGGCTTGATAGTACTTAATTCTGCCAAGCTAGCCTGAATGTCTCCACATCTCCCAAAAATTATAAAAATAAATAAAAAAAAATCTGCACAGTTATAGGTTTTTGCTTTGCCTGGATTATGATAATGCATTCCTCCTAGCGATGATGCCCTAAATACTTAGTCTTATATTAAAACTTTTGAAAGCTGTGTTCTGGATATTACTTCTGAGCTCAATTGTCAGATATCTTCCTGCATGAAGGGTGGACGGTAAAGATTGGTGACTTTGGGCTAGCCACAGTGAAGTCTCGCTGGAGTGGCTCACAGCAGGTTGAACAGCCCAGTGGCTCCATCCTGTGGATGGTAAGTAGTCAGATAAGCTAACTGAGCACCCCATTTTTGACTATGAAACCTATAGTGGTAGCTTGTATGGTGGGTATTTGTTTAAGTAATTACCCTTTCGTTGTTGGGACAGTGTCAAGGCTGGATTTAACATGATCACACAAAGCTCTGCTGTTGTTTGTCAGGCCCCTGAGGTGATCAGAATGCAAGACCCTAACCCATACACCTTTCAGTCAGATGTATATGGCTATGGAGTGGTGCTTTATGAACTTATGTCTGGGACTTTGCCCTATACAAATATCAGCAACCGGGATCAGGTCAGACACACACTATCTCTTTGCCATTTTTCAGCCACATATGATGTAAAATGTACATTTTGTTTTTATTGAAGTCAGTATATTTAAAATTTAAGCTGCTGTTTTTAAAATGTGCTTTACTATTATTTTAAGTTATTCTCCTCCTTCAGATTATTTTCATGGTGGGTCGTGGGTACTTGTCCCCAGACCTCAGTAAACTGTATAGTAACTGCCCTAAATCAATGAAGAGGCTCATCATCGACTGTCTGAAATTCAAACGGGATGAACGGCCTCTCTTTCCACAGGTGAGTGTTAGAGAGAGATTAACAGAATTAGATAAGATGTTTTTTTTATGACCAAAACCAATATTGATTATTTAATATTTAAGTGTCTGGTAACCGATAGGCAGAAATTATTTTTAATTTCTGCTCTTTGACAGGATAACTAAATAATAAAAACATGAATGTTTTAATAATAAAAACAATAACTATTATTTTTACAAGAAAAGTCAGTTATGACAATGGAATGTTTCTAAACAGTGATTTGGAATGAGATTTTGCCATTTATCAGTAGATTTCATATTAAGGAACTGTTAACCATTTAAAGGGATAATTCACCCAAAAATTCTCTCTTCATTTACTCACACTCATGCCATCCTAGTTGTGTATGACTTTGTTCTGCTGAACACACATGAAGATTTTTAGAAGAATATTTCAGGTCTGTTTGTCCTTAAAATGCAAGTAAATGGTGACCGGAACTTTGATGCTCTAAAAATCACAAAGGCAACATAAAAGTCATCTATACAACTCCAGTGGTTTAATCCATGTCTTCAGAAGTGTTATGATAGGTGTGGGAGAGAAACAGATCAGTATTTATGTCCTTTTTTACTATCAATCTCCACTTTTACTTTCATATTCATTCACATTTTGATTATGGTAAAAAAAGACTTAAATATTTATCTGTTTCTTACCCACACCTATCATATTATATCTAAAGACATAGATTAAACCACTGGAGTCATATGGATTACTTTTATGTGGCTTTATGTGATATTTGGAGCATCAAAGGTCTGGTCACCATTCACTTGCATTTTAAGGACCAACAGAGCTGAGATATTCTTCTAAAAATCTTCATTTGTGTACAGCAGAAAAAAGAAAGTTTCACATCTGGGATGGCATGAGGGTGAGTAAGTGATGAGAGTGAACTATCCCTTTCCTTTTTGAGTGAACTATCCCTTTAAGTAGAAAAGCGTACATATTGTTAAAAAAAAAATATCAGTCAAACCGATTATCTCTCTTGTAAGAATACATTTAGATAAAAATTTTTCTGTATCTCAGTGAGAATGTGATCTCTCCATTTTGTAGTCATTCCAAGCAGATGTTAAAGATTGTTAAAGCAACAGCCTCTCACGTTTCATGCTTGCTTCTATATCCCCTGATGTTGCACAGATCTTGGTGGGCATCGAACAGGTCCAGGATTTGTTGCCAAAAATCGAACGGAGTGCCTCTGAGCCCTCTCTACACCGTGCTGTACACGCAGAGGATCTGAATCCACTTCTCCTTCATACCACGCGCCTCATGCCTCTGTGAGACTCCCGGAGATGCTCCACTCTTTTTCCAAATGCTGTGTATCATCATTTGAAGCATGGAATCCCTAGTTCCTCTGATTCTTCCACACATTCCTGAGAGCACCTGAACTACTGCATTGGTCCCACATGTACTCGAACACACATACTCCACATTTATCGGCTCATTTAGCGCAATCCTACATCTCCCCTTTATGTTTCTGGAATTATCTCCAGGCTGCTCTAGTGTAGAATGGCAGACTGCAGAATTCTTTGACTAGCTGCTTTCAAACACGGACATCTGAAATAAACCGTGCTCTTACTACACTTATTGGATTTGGAAATCCAAGATTCATATCTGCGATGCATCAGCACAATCTTAATAACCTCATTTTTTTAGGTGTATTTCAAAATGTGTTATGATTGTGCTTGCAAGTTACCTTTTTTTTTTTACTTGGAAATAACAGAAGCATTGAATTTGTTTCATAGAACCAGCAAACTTCTGCATGGAGATTTTTTTTTTTTTCTTCTTCCTGTTCCCTTTGCTTGAACAATTTTGTTTTTAATTGATCAGCATTAGAAAACTGTGATGGCTCTGTTCATCTGTCTCGGTCACTCTTTGCTCAAAGTGACATAACAGATTGGTTTGCAGTCAGTTGCTCAATTCATGGTTATGTAATCATGTATGTTCAATCCAAATCATACGCCTGTTGTAGTTATTATTATTATTATTATTATTATTATTATTATCTTTTACTTTATTATTGTTATTTTTTAAATTCTGTTATCTTTCATTTCTTGTCCAGATGGAAAACAACTAGAGGGTGACAGATAATGTTGGATGTACATGTGACTGGTGCCCTTAAAGTGATAGTTCACACTAAAAAATGTTTAATTCTGTCATCAGTCACTCACCCTCATGTTTTCCCAAACCAGTTTAATTTTCTTTCTTCCACTGAGCACAAAAGGAGATACTAGACAGAATGACAGCCTCAGTCACCATTCACTTTTATTGTACAGAAAAAAAAAGATGCAATAAAAGTGGAAGGCGAATGAGGCTGTCAGTCCCTCATTTTGTGTTCCAAGGAAGAAAGATGGTTTGGAACAACATGAGGGTGAGTAAATGAGGACCAAACTTTCATTTTTGGATTAACCATCCCTTTAAAAATTGTGCTGTGCATGTGATGTTTTCACCATCACTTCTCAATTGCTGATCTTTTACTTTTGGGCTTGTGCTGCCATTTGGTCAGCTTTATATTGTAAAGCTTAAAGAAATTTCGAGAAAATGGTGCAGATCCTGCCAGTGAAATGACAGAATCATGTTGGTATCCTCATAATGCATAGGTGCACTTCCTGAAGTGATGGGGGAAGAAAAAATTTAGCATGATATTTTCTTTTGTTAGTTTGAAATGAGTACATGTTGCTCTCTGGATTTATAAATGAAGATTGTTTACTATGTTTCTTTTAAAATGTTGCATCTTACAACTGGGTAACCATTCACAATCTAAGCTGAAGTGGGTCATGATGACCAAAACCAGGACTGGTCAACTCATACTGACACTTCATCTCAGTCTGGCTTGTGGGCTAATGCACCGTTATCATATGGCAATGTTAAACTGATTGACAGTACTGCCCACTGTCGTTGAATGTTTCTAAAGTAGACCTTGCACAGAGAAATGTAACTGATTTTGGCCATGGACCTGCATGCAGATAGTCATGAGCAATAGTTTGGAAGAAAAAAAATGACACTTCACCTTTAAGAGGCAGAATGCTTCAATGTGAATATACTGTCTCCTATCCCTGCTTAATATGCAGAGAACTATTAGAGACAAACCGTTTGTAGGTTGACTTCCTGTAGAAGTAGTCTTAAGAACTCCTGGCTCTGTGGTGCTTTTAAAACATTGTTTGTTTGACCCGACAGCAACATTGGCTCAACCGATTTGGGCAGAACTACCAGTTTTTTAAAATAATTTAAGATGTGGAGTGTTTGGGAAAACCTGTTTGGAGACGGTCATTTATTTTTGCAATTCCTTTTGGTGCCACTAGTGGCACAGAAGTAACAGCACCTTTAAGGTGGAGTTATGGTTGATTTGCTCAATGTTATGCTCTCAAGCAATGTTTGAGGAATGGACTCTAAAACACTTAAATTAGGCTGCTAACTTTAGAATCGCTACTGACCACTGGTTAACCATGCCTCTTACCAGTTGCAGTGTTTTGAGATTGATCAAACTAATGATGCTCTTCATCCACAGCAATGGCTTGTTTTGTTTTAGAATTTTGTATCGGCAGGAAGAATCCCTGCAGGAAAATCCAGCTTAAGCTGGTAGCTGTGTTTTGGAACATGGAAGCTGGTCCAAACTGGTAATCGGCTGGTCCTTAGCTGGTCGAGCAGCAACCATGTTCCAAAAACCAGCTTGACTGCCTTGAGCTGGTATGACCAGCTGGTAGCTGGTCTAAGCTGGTCTCCCAGCTTGGACCAGCTAATGACCAGCTTGGATCAGCTACCATGTCTCACAGCACTTTGTTTGGATGTAATTGCTTCAGAAGTGACAGTGTAGGATGAGAAATTCTTGGGTTGGTGGCCTCTTATGTCCTCAGAACAAAGCGGCTGCTAAACTCACAGATGTTTTTCAAGTTTCTGATGCTATGGGCTCAGTTGTCGTGAATGAACTTTACAAAGAAGGCCAGTTCATCAATACTTAGTTCTGTAAACTCAAAAGTATCTCTTTGTGAAACTCATTCTGTTTCATAGCAATATTAAAGTTCCCTTTTTTCCCAGTTTAGCTGGTTTCATTACGACTGATTGAAACCTTCAACGATTGGGCCTTATGTGTCCTACATTCTCGACCATTACATTTTAATGGAGTCTTAATGTGTTTAACTTATTGATTTAGTTGTACTAAATGCAGAGCTTTGGTTCTTACCAAGCAATATTTGAATGGGGGCTGGGTACCCCATTGAGCTGTACTCAAATATGATTCCTATGAATGATTCTCTGGGGGATACAGTGTCTGTTGTGATGATGGGATATGAAAGATGGTGTTATGTCCCCTGACTGTTGTTTTGGACACATCTGGCTGTCTAAAATATATTTCTATTTTCTTATACAATTCCTCTGTTATTACATTTAAAACAGGGTGAGTATGTAGAAGTGTTTCTGGGCGCTCATAGATGAATGACGATGTGGTACTCCAAATATTGTTTTTGTTTTCTTAAGAAACCAATTGTAATAATATTATTCAGTACAAAAGGCAATAATTGACATGGTTATTATGCATTTTGTTAGTGACACTATATACTCGTTATTCATAAAGTTTGAAAAAGCAAGACTAACAGTTTATTTTTGCAAGGGTTTGGATGTACAGCTAGTTCTGTCGACATGTATGATACAATAGTTTAAAAGCTATTAATGAATCATGGTTTCAAACCAACAGCCTTGTTATTTTTGTGTGTCTTGAAACCTCTATAAATATTACTACAAATAAGACTTTGTAAAACATTTCTTAAAAACATCAGCACTGATCAAGGAATGGTTTCTTCCACCGAATGCTAACCTTACCAATTGTATGAGAAACTGTTTTAAAAAACTGGTCCTAGATCATTACAACAGTAACTTTTGCCAATTCTGGATATCTGTAGCACAGCTTGAATGGCTTTAATGTATTTCTAGATAAATTTGGTACTTGGAGAAAGAAAGAAAATTATTAAGAAATAAGACTGTTACTGCAAGCACAAAAGAAAAACTTGAGCAATCACTTGCACATGTAATGGTTCAGTAATGGAGAAAACATTTAATGATTAGAGGATTTACACTGATTAGCCACAGCCTCACTGGGTGTTTTTGGCACCATTCTGAGTAGACTCTAAAGACTTGTGCGTGAAAATCACAGGAGATCAGCAGTTACAGAAATACTCAAACCAGCACGTCTGGCAGCAACAGTCATCCATGCAATTATCTAATCAGCCAGTCGTGTGGCTGCAGTGCATAAAATCATGCAAATATGGGTCAGGAGCTTCAGTTAATGTTCACATCAACCATCAGAATGGGGAAAAAAAAAATTTGATCTCAGTGATTTGTACCGTGGCATGATTGTTGGTGCCAGATGGGCTATTTTGAGTATTTCTGTAACTGTTGAGCTCATGGAATTTTCATGCACAACAGTCTATAGAATTTACTCCGAATGGTGCCAAAAACATCCAGTGAGCGGCAGTTCTGCGGACAGAATTGCCTTGTTGATGAGAGAGGTCAACAGAGAATGGCCAGACTAGTTCAAACTGACAAAGTCTCAGATAACTGCTCTGTAAAACTGTGGTGAGAAGTATAGCATCTCCGAATGCTATTCTGAGATGCGGGTTGGTGCTGTTTTTGCACCATATTAGGCAGGTTGTTTTAATGTTGTAGCTGATCGGTGTATGTAATAGAGAAAACATTTAATGATTAGAGGATTTATAACTTTCTAAGCAACTTTTTAAAATGTTATTACAACATCGCTTTTTTTATGTCATTAGGCTTAATTTATGTGGTGCATTGATTAATTTGGTGTAATGAAAAACATTAATAGGCTTCTATAATTCCATACCCTGGATCAGGCAAATAAATAATTTTCTTTATTTTACCCTATATCTTTTAAGCAGCTGTTTTGCTCAAAGCACACATTATATTGGTCTTGTTGTCAGCTGCTCTGCAGATGGCCAAAGTACAACTTTTATGTAGTTTCCATAAAGCACAATGTAAGATAATCCGTATACATCCAGTTTTCTGCTTATGCATGAGGGCATAAATGCAAAAGGGTGAAACATTAGATCAGTGTACAAGCCACCATTTTTCAGAGCATAAAATCTAATGAATGATCAATTTTGTTTTAAAGAAATAGTTTTGGATATTTTTGGTGAATTGCAATAATGTGTGTATAGTTAAGAGGTCTATGGGTGTTTGCGAAAAATTTTATATTCTGCCATGTACAGTTATTTTATTTAGTTAAATATTACCTTAAATTGTTTTTTGTTTTGTTTTTTTGTGTGTGTGTGTGTGATGTTTAAAGAGCAAAATTATTTTAAAACATGTAAAGGAAAATCTTTTTTGGGGAGGGGGGCTAAATATTGTGGAGACAGACTTTTGTTCTAAAAATAAAGCAGTTGAATACTGATGTCATGTTTCAGTTTTGTTATGCTGTTTATGCACACATTCACCTTTATAACTGGCTCCATAACCGAAAGCGTAATATTTTCAAGCTTCCTGTCATGACCAAAGCACCTGTTTTAAGTTTGCAGAATGATCTGCAAAAGGAAGTGATGACTTGCTCTTGGTGGTACTTCCTGCATCAACCATAAACACATTGGTAGGATTTGTGCTGTTGTTTTGAAAAGGAGAGATTTCGTTTTCACTTTGTTTTATTTTAAGTTTACATCATTAGTCTTAAATGAAATGCAGAATTGTGGTGTACTATAAATCTGCATTATAAATTGTCACCTTAAACTGGTGTAATTGTTAAATAAAGAACATTTACATTTGGCAGATGCTTTTATCCAAAGCAACTTATTACAGGGACAATCCTCCTGGAGCAACCTGGAGTTAAATGCCTTGCTCAAGAACACAATGGTGATGGCTGTGGGAATTGAACCAGCAACCTTGATTACCAGTTATGTGCTTTAGCCCACTACGCCTCCACCACTCTCAAGAAGAGATAAAATATGTTGTATGCACCTTGTGCATATTCTGGGAAATCAAATGTTTTGGTCATTGCTTTCTACAGTTCACTAAGTCATGCTCCAATAGGAAAAAGAAGTGATCAGAAATAAATGCATTACATTGTTCAGTATACAAAAATTACCAAGTGTAGGCTGAATGACAGGTCAATTACAAGAAAATACTAGGTCGAATATATATATATATACACACATACAATGATCAGCCACAACATTAAAACCACCTGCCATCTCAGAATAGCATTGAGTATTTCTGTAACTGCTGATCTGGGATTTTCACAAACAACAGTCTCTAGAATTTACTCAGAATGATGCCAAAAACAAAAAACATCCAGTGAGGGGCAGTTCTGTGAATGGAAACTCCTTGTTGATGAGGGAGGTCAACAGAATGGCCACACTGGTTCAAACGGACAAAGACTACGGTAACTCAGATAACTGCTCTGTACAATTGTGGTGAGAGGGTTGTGGGTTGGTGTTGTTTTGGTGGCACGAGGGGGACCTACACAATATTAGGCTGGTAGTTTTAATGTTGTGGTTGATCGGTATATATATATATATATATATATATATATATATGTGTGTGTATGTATGTATACAGTGAAATAGAGAGTTAGATCTAAGTGTGTAAATATGATTCATGATGGAAACATTCTCTTACCTTCTCTTTCAGGCTTGAGACTTGAGATGTGCATGTGGGTGAATTCCGCCCATAAAACCCCCTAAGAAGTTTCCATTTAAGCTGTGATGGTCACTGTAAAAATAATACTGCTGAACGAAAGGAGATTTTTTTAACCAGTTCCGCAGTAATGGTTTAAATGCTGATGATTTTATAAAAGAAGTAAAAAGAAGAACTGACCACGGCATACATGTTATATTATGACAATTGCAACATCATCAAAAATGTGAACAAAGACCTTTTGGCTAATCATTCTGGCAATGATCATAATGCTGTTGTCAATTATTTAGAATTGTGAGTTTTGTTTTTACTGGCTCTTTAACTGGATAAGTCATTTGATAGTGGGAGACAATGGTTATTAAAAACATAAACTTTGCAGATGTCCTTGTAGTCCCAAATGTGGAAATGTATCACTTGTATCTTAATCCAGATCGATTTATGTGGCAGAACAGGGTCATTGAGAAACACATACCCAAGACCTACAAAAAGAAGAGGTTGATATTTATATTCAACGATCAAAGATTCTTGTGCATTATCATCCATACTGTTTAGTTAATCATTTTGTGTGGGGAAAACAATAGACAGTTTAAGGGTTAGATCCTCCAAAATTTAAATTCTCTCATCATTTACTCACCTTCATGCCATCCCAGGTGTGACTTTTTTTCTTCAGCAGAACACATTTGAAGAAAAAAGAAAAATATCTTAGCTCAGCAGGTCCTAAAAATGCAAGTCGATGGTGATCAGTCATTTGAAGCTCCAAAAAGAACAGACAGTCAGTATCAGTATATGTCATCCATACGACTCCAGTTGTTAAATTAATGTCTTCTAAAGTGACACGATCGCTTTTGGTGTGAAGAAAATCAATACTGTAGTACTTTTAACTAACTATAAACCATCGCTTCCAGTTATTAACAAACAAAGATTATATAAGTCCTTTTTTACTCTAAATCTCCACTTTATCTTTTACATTCAGATGTGAAAGTGAAACTCAAACAGGAACCATATGTGACTTTCAGATGTGAAAATGGAGATTTAGAGTAAAAAAAAAAAAAAAAAGACACATTTGTAACTGCCCACACCTACTATATATTGCTTCTAAAGACATGGATTTAATCACTGGAGTCGTATGGATTACTTCTGTTTCCTTTATGTGATTTTTGGTGCTACAAAGGTCTGATCACCATTCACTTGCATTGTATGGACCTACTGAGCTAATATAGTTTTCTACTTTTCTTCAAATGTGTTCTGCTGAAGAAAGAAAGTCATACACATCTGGGATGGCATGAGGATGAGTAAATGAGAGAATTTTCATTTTTGGGTGAACTATCCACCTTCATGTCATGAGAGGACTAGTGCCCTCATTGACAACCACTTTTGTTTCCTAGGTGTGGTGACAAGAAATAAAGCATCCTCGACAACTAATTACCAAAGGGTTTACCTCAATAATGCAGATAACAATGACGGCAATCCCTGTGTTCAACAGGTTGTTGTCAAATACCACCTTCAGCTTGTCATAACAACCCTAAATGTAATGATCAAGATAACACATAACACTGAATCATGATATGAATATCTCCTTGACATTGCATTTGTTATACTGTATTTTTTTTAATTTTTTTATTTTTTACTCTATGGTTTTGCTGCTTGGATAATACAGGTTTAGAGAGGGATATGAGTGCTGTATTACCTGATTCCAGAACTGTGTTCCATTTTTTGGACAGGGGTCGTGAATGCAGCATGACGGTGGTACAGGATCCTTCCAGTCCGTATAGTTTTTGACACCACAGCATTTAAACTGTTGTATTAAAATGTAGTAGAGAAATAATTTAATTGAAAGAAAAAGAGAGAAAACATACTATCTGAAATGGGCACTTACTGCCTTTTGCACAGTGTCCCAGTCATTTGCGTCTGTGACATTTTTTCCCCTGCCTGCTTCGTATGTCTCTAAACCGGTTTTGAGATCTTTCTCAATGAACTGGTCAATCTGCAAATTCAAAATGGCAGATTAAGTGCAATCTGAGAATAAGACTTATAATAAATATTATTTTGCTCACAAAACTCTGCATCCATATGCAACTCAGTGTTTATCTTCATTAGAGCATCTTTTGGGCGTTTCTTACCTCTCTCTCATACATGAGCAGAAGGCAGGCAGTGGCCAACTCAGCCAGCATTAGAATGAACAGCAGAATGAAGAACTAATGTAACAAATAGAGATGCTGCATTTTATTAAAAGAACAAAGTCCTAGTTTACTGTAGTATGCTAAGCGTTCTGCATACATCTGTTTATAAGACTCACTGATATTAGCAGGCAACGCTTTTCCTTCAGAGCTCCAAGAAAGCCCAAGAAGGACACACATGTGATGATGATCCCTGTGACGAAGAGAGTACTGGCTGTGTTTACAACCTGAAGGCTGGGTAGCAGGGAAGAGAATTTGGAGGATGTCAGCAGATAGATTCCCAATGCAAAGATAGCAGCACCACAGATCTGTAATGATATGATAATTAACCAGAGAGGCTCAAGACAAAAATAACATATAATTCATAGTAAATATGATTATTATTATTATTTATTTATTTATTTTTCTCCCCAATTTGGAATGCCTAATTCCCAATGCACTCTAAGTCCTCGTGGTGGCGTAGTGACTCACCTCAATCTGGGTAGCGGAGGACAAATCTCAGTTGCCTCTGCGTCTGAGACCGTCAATCTGCGCATCTTATCACGTGGCTTGTTGAGCGCGTTACCGCAGAGACATAGCGCGTGTGGAGGCTTCACGCTATTCTCCACGCACAACTCACCATGCGCCCCACAGAGAGTGAGAACCACATTATAGCGACCACGAGGAGGTTAACCCAACGTGACTCTACCCTCCCTAGCAACCGGGCCAATGTGGTTGCTTAGGAGACCTGGCTGGAGTCACTCAGCACGCCCTGTATTCGAACTTGCGACTCCAGGGGTGGTAGTAAGAGTCTTTACTCGCTGAGCTACCTAGGCCCCCTCATAGTAAATATTATTACTTATAAAGGCACTTCCATTAAAAAAATTTTAATAATAATTCTCTACATGTCTGAAGTTACACTAGTGTTGGTAATATTGTTGGCTCCTGAATGATAAATTGCTTGTGTATTTCCTCATATTTAAGTTGTTTTAGATAAGACCGTATACTAAATGAACAAATGTAAATAAATATCGATAATCTAATTACAATAGATGAAAGTACTATTTTCATATAAAAATACACACAAAGATATACTGTTTAAATGCGTAACATGCATTCACCTTTTAAACGCACATTTTGTGGCTCACATTTCTCACGCAGGTTGTTCCGTTTCCTTATGTTTCATGTATTTTAAAGCTGATGTGTATTTTTAACTATAAGAAAGCCAAGTGTAACTGTAGCCCTGTAGCACTATCAAAACGTTGCTCTGATTGTTTGAAAAGTCCAGCACAGCAACCGACCAATAAGTATGAATGTTTTTTTTGGGGGGGGGGGGTATCACTTTGTACAACCAATATTAGAGAGGGTAAGTTTTCTAGAATCTGTTTCAAAACTGATTATTTTTGCAATTCCGTTGGGTGATGCTAGTGGTGATGAAATTACAATCTTTAGCTTTAAAGGAATAGTTTATCCAAAAATGAAAATTCTCTCATAATTTACTCACCCTCATGTCATACTAGATGTGTATGACTTTTTTCCTTCAGCAGAACACAAACAAAGATTTTTAGAAGAATATTTCCATACAATGCAAGTGAATGGTGATCAGTCCTTTGTAGTTCCAAAAATCTCATAAAGGAAACATAGATGTAATCCATAAGCTTCCAGTGATTAAATCCACATCTTCAGAAGCGATATAATAGGTGTGGGTGTGAAACAGATCAAAATTTAAGAAGTCTTTTTTTTTTTTTACTCTACATCTCCACGTTCACATTTTCATCTGAAAGTCACAAGTGGTGCCTGTTTAGTTTCACTTTCACATCTGAAAGTTAAAGTGGAGATTTTGAGTAAAAAAGGATTTAAATATTGTTCTGGTTCTCACCCACACCTATTATATTGCTTCTGAATATATGAATTTAAACACTGGAGTCATATGGATTACTTTTATCTTTCCTATGTGAGTTTTGATCACCATTCACTTGCATTGTATGGACCTACTGAGCTGAGATTTTTTTGTTTTCTAAAAATCTTCGTTTGTGTTCTGTTGAAGAAAGAAAGTCTTACACATCTGGGATGGCATAAGGCTGAATAAATAATAAAAGAATTTTAATTTTTGGGTGAACTATCCCTTTAAGTATCCTGTGCATCATAAACACTGGCTCACCATTTATCAAGTGCTGAAACTTTGCCAGGTGAAAAACAATCTGGAATGACGTTTAACAGTCACATTAAGTCCTCTTTGCAACCTGAACTTCATCTGAATGTCTATTTGTGACACCAGTGCTGAAAAAGCTTGATTTAGTGCAACAAATGGTCAAACAGAACGTATGTGTCTCGAGATGCGTTAATAAGTATTGACATTATTTTTAAGTTAACAGTGTCTAAAAAAAACAATAGTCCTGCACAACAAATTGTACCACAGAACACAGGTGTCTTGAGATGCATTTCAAATATTAAAGTTCTTTTAAACTTAACATTGATTTGTGGCACAATGATCAAAGACGTCCATCCAATGCGTTTTTACATTGCCTCAACGCATGTGTGACCAGCCCCTAACCCGCCCTAACCTACTTGGAAAAACTAACCCAAACCTGGCCCAAAACCTGTAGGTTTTTTGTTTTTTACCATCGGACTCAGATCGGACTGAAGACCTCTAAACACGTGCAGAAAAACTGAATAGTGATTTTGGTATTTGAATACCATGCACATCCCTATTAACGCATGATTTTGGATTGGTTCATTTAACTGGCCGTGTAAGACATTGCTCCAAACTTTTCTTCCGCCATTTTGAAAAATACAACCGAATCTGGCAAGCATCCTGTAGTGCATAAAAGTGAACATAGTCACGTGACAAGTCATGTCACTCCATGGTGTACTGGCCCATGGGCTTCTCAGTTCTTAATCCGTCCTTGTTTAAATCCATTCCACAATTAAATTGTCCCATTGAATTGAAAGAGACAATTTATGTAAGAGAGGTTTTAGGCAATGTGCTATTTACACTGAAATTTGTTCTGCTCATGTTTCATGAATAAGGCCAATAGACATTGTCTCTGTGCTTTTTCTTCTACAGTGTTACAGAGAAAAGAGTCATGGTGTTATATTAAAAAGCAACATATATCATGTGACAGTCTGAAAATGGATACGTACAAAAAAGATGAAGTTCACCACACACATGGTGTACTTTAGGCCCTTGAGGCAGGACATCTTCCACACTGTCGCTCAGTTCTGCAGGGTTATCAAATACACTTGAGGTTAAAATGTTATCTCACTCTAGAACCTTGTGTTTTCCCCAAAACTACTAGGGTCTATGACACAAAGATTACTGACTCAGTGAAGCACAAAAAAGAAGAAGAAGAAAAAAAAACTAATTTCCTGTGTCAAAACTGAAGGTGGAGCTGATATAATGGAAAACAATCTGACACTTGACACTAAATGGAGCCTCATGTAGAGGTTTACTGTCTGTGATGCATTTCCTGTGTAACTTCCTACACAGCAACAGACAACAGTTTTATTTTTGAGTTTTCAGTATGAACAGATAAATACAAACTTAAAGGAATAGTTCACCCAACAATGAAAATTCTCGCCATCCCAGATGTGTATGACTTTCTTTTATCTGCTGAATGCAGACAAACAATATTTCAGGTCTGTAGGTCCATGCAATGCAAGTGAATGGGTGCCAAAATTGTGAAGCTCCAAAATAATTTTTGGATGAACTATCCCTTTAAGGGGGAAAAAAAAGTTCTTGGGTTGATTTATTTTTTTATTTTTTTATAAACTATATTCAAGAAACAAAGATGTTATGAGTTCCACACATTACTCTAATGAGGAAGAGCTGTTGCCTCAGTTCCACTTTCGCAATACTCCAAGCTATTCATAAATACAGTAAACATATACAATATATGTAAACACATATTCAGGATTTGGGGGACAAATGTGATCATTTAAGAATCAATCATAGAAAAACAAAATAGTCAGCCATTAATCTGAATTTTGTGGGGAATTTTGGGTGTCCACCATAATGTCCTTGATGCGGGTGTTTAGTGTACAAAGGGGCTAAAGGCTCTACGGGGTAAAAGGCTCCATTGATTTTATTTTCTCCCAAAACACTAAATAGCAACAAAAACTACCACAGTACATTCCTAAACATCTGTTTGTTACTATACACTGCAAAATTGTCCTGTTCCATGAGATCTTTGCATGTGGCGTCTAAAGGTTGACTTTGAGGCAATTTGATCTCATTTTTAATATTTTTTTAAATGTTGCACATTTATGTAGCTAATGAAAATTTCTGAAATTAACACATTCTTTTGCGATAATACTTATCATTTAATATTTATTTATAATTTTCAGTTTTGTTATTTTTTTTTCAATAACTGTCCAATAAGTAAAAGGATAGTATTTGCGGGGGAAATCCTCCGTTGCAGGGGCTAAAGGCCCCTATTAAACACATTGTTTTTTGTTTTGTTTCTTAAAGTGGGACAAATAGATTTATAAAAAAATTTCAAAGTGGGCTCATGTTGACTCATCCAATCATAATAGAGTTTAGTCTGTTTATAGAATACTTTAGATGTAATAAAAAGCCAAATGTGTTTGAAATTAACAGGAAATGGTTGAAGTAGTTATTCTGAGTAAGCATCATCTTAATTTGTTACTCAAGAAAGCATCTTGGTGTCTCAAAATTATTTGCATTAGTTGACAAATTTTGCACTATAACTATAACTATCTACACGATATCACCACTTTTTTTTTAAAACTGAATTTTAATCAAAACAACCTTCCATTATTATTTCTTTTCACACAAATGATGTTGCTTCATCAGTATAAAATGGATCATTTAAAATAATCAAGTGAAGGCAAAATGGTGATTTAAAACAGTGAAAATTTTAAGAGAAATGATGACCATGTCTCAGCACCTAAAATATACACTCCCTTATACATTCATATATATTTTCATCTAAAATAAATCATAGACTTGTTCTGTGTCATCTACCCATATGCAGACTTAGATGCAACCAAAAAATTTGTATGAAGTCATGTATTTGAAAAGACATACATGTAAACTATATTTCTCTTGCCATAAAAACACAGCATATACTCACAAAAATCATACAGTCTATGAATTAAAATAAAAGGCATGAACTCAGTCATGTCATATTCTTACCTTATCAATAAATTAACTATGTAAAGGTCCTCCAATGAAGAATTATCCTCAATTAAGAGAGTTGGACTTGCCCTTTTTAACTTTGTTAATCTTAAAACTCTGTGTCACTGCCTGTGGGAGTGTTACTTCCTCTGTGTATGACGCTGTGTCTAACAGACAGTGCAGGAGTGTATAAGTGGAGTGAAGTGGTGTGAAAAACTCTGTCAGTTTATGATTCACAGGCTGTAAATATCACATGATTTAAATATGTGTGCCCAAAATATATTTGTTGAAGAGAAACATAGGAAAACATTACACTAGTTCTGTGTTTTTGTGCACACTTTTCTATTGCAATGCCAATATGCTTAAATCATAGATGTTCTCATTTTCACAGGGCTGGCAAACATTAATAGGTACAAATACAAATGTGAACCACAGGAATATATCTACTAAAAATGAACATTCAACATTTTGAAACATTTCAAAACATTTGGTATTTAGATGAAAGCTATCTATTGAAATAATTGCATAATAGTGCAATTGTAAGTAAAAATTGTTAATATATATATTTACTTAACTATACTGCTATACAAAATTGTACCCTGAAGTTAACCTAAGTTATCTTACATAACCTAATAGAAAGTCAATTAATTTAATATTTAATGTGTATTTTTTTACAGAGTTTTTAAAAAATATTTTTTATTGGGTTTGGGTTAGTCTGTAATTATAATTCACATTCTCTGTCACAATTTGTTTCCATTTAGATTTTTACATGTAAATGTGCGTGTGTGTTTAGTTTGTTCCAAGTATATCTTAAAACCTGTGAATTATTTAGTTTTTAAAAATGTTTTACTGATGTAGAAACAAGGTTCTTCCTTATGTCTTTCTCCAGGTTTTACACTAATTTGAAGAGTCTTCTTATTACCAAACAATACAAAATGATTTAGGACCTTCCAGGGGAAAATCCATGAGGGATTTTTACAAATCAAGTATGAGATATTGTCTTAGTCATGCATCTCAAAATGTATACCATTAATTTGCATGCACAGACTTTTGGTTTTCCTCTTTTAGTGGTAAAGCCATGGGTTCCAATAGATGGGGACAAAGATGCACAGAAACTGGAGAAGGGGAAATGAAACATTCATGCTTGAGAAAAGTCATAGTGTTTAATGAGTAGCAATAAAAACACCATTCGATTCTATACTGCTCCAAACAAACTTTTGTCTGGAAGTTCATCTTAAACCATCCATGCAGGCTCTCAGTTTCAGTTACAACCCAGAGAAATAAGCAAACTTAAACATTCATACATACATAATATTGTATCCTAAACAAATGTAAATTCCCTTACAACTCAGTACACTTGACACTGCGTTTATTAATGCATATGGGGAGTGCCTTCTTACACAACCTAGCTGAAACCTCTCTACAATAACGGCATTAATCTAATATAGGCTATGGTGTTTATCTAAAAGAGTCGCTTACGTGTTCGCGTCTTTTATATTGTTCCGTAAGTGTTCCTTGTGCAAGAGGCACATCCCGCTGTCAGATCAGCATGAGAGCTGCATTCTCTGTCTGGGCCGTGCCCACGCAGAGTCAGCTCTCATGGAGACAGACTGTCCTCATTGCGAGGGCACGAGTCTCAAGACGCTTCACTCGCAAATTGCCCTCGTTCTGAGGGACGAATCAGCCTCATGCGCCCTCCTACTCGCCTCTTCTGTGATACCCAAGGATTCACACAAGGAGGCACGGTGGGGCCACGAGGTCGAGCAGGATGAAATGCTGGCACATGGCACATCTTTGCTGATACGCTATGTGCGAGACGAGCTCTGGCCTTCTGAAAGAGGACGCTGTCAAGCGGCCGCGTTCCGCAAATCTGCCCTATTCTTCTCCGAAGTTTATAACGAACTGTCTAAGTCTTGGTGCGTGCCCTTCTCAACATGCTTGCGCAGTGATGCCATCCTCTCTAATGTGGATCATGGGGAAGAGAACGGTTATGCCCAACTACCCCATGTGGAGAAGGTGGTAGCGGCACACCTCTGCCCAATGAGTAACAGGGCGTGGAAATCATGGCCCATACATCCTTCCAATCCGTGTCGACAAACGTCTGCACTGGCTGGAAAAGCTTACTCAGCGGCGGGCCAAGCTGGTTTAGCACTCCACGCAATGACGGTGCTCCAAGTATTTCAAGCCAAGCACCACAAGCAACTGGGTGAGCAAGGCTTCGATCCAGAGACATTCAAAGAGCTCAACACCACTACAGACTTAGCATTGTGTGCCACGAAAGTCACTGCGCAGGCCATCGGCAAGTCCATGGGCAACCTGGTAGTTCTGGATCGACATGTATGGCTGACCCTCACAGAAATGAGTGATAAGGAAAAAGCCACTCTGTTGGTTGTTCCAGTGTCTCCAGCCGGCCTCTTTGGCGGCTCTGTGAATAAGTATGATGAGCGTTACATTGCGACTCAGCAGCAATCACAGGCTATGAAACACTTTAATCCAAAATGGAGTACATCACAGCCGGTTCGCCCTCTTGTCTGTTTCGAGCCAGCACCCGACTAAAAGCCCCATACCTGCTGCCTCAGCGCCGGCACCTGCCACCGCCAGGCCACTGGTTAGGTCACGCAAGCCGTGGCCCAAACGAAAGCAGCCATATCAGCGCCCGCCTTGCGCCGGTGGATATCATGTTATGAACATACCAAATTGACCTCTGTCCCGTTAGGTGGACGCTTGGCGAGCTCTTACTGGCATTCCGACTGGGTGCTAAAAAACGATCGAACATGGTTATACGATCCAATTTGCACGTCAGCCGCACCGTTTCAATGGTGTTCTGTCTTCCACGGTTCCGTCCGAAGATGCGCCAGTGTTATGAGACTAAATACACAATCTTCTCGCAAGAACGCGATAGAGGTTGTTTCATATGAATTAATAAGCTTGCTGTCCCGCTGCGCGAATGCGTGGCAAATCCTCACTGATGTGTCAGAGCTGGTGGTTACAACAATCGAGTACAATCTATAGTCTGATCAAACGACAAGCCGGTCGTGTGAACACAATGGGATTTACAGCCGTTAATTCCTTATTCTGGAGAAGGATGGCGGGCTTCGTCCCATTCTGAGACGCTTGAATCACTCTCTCGCAACACGCCCATTCATAATGTTAACTCAGAAACAGATCTTATTGCGCATCCGTCCTCAGGACTGATTTGCGTCAATAGATCTGAAGGATGCGTACTTCATGTACCAATTGCACCGTGTTACAGGCGCACTGTAAAAAATTAAATTGAGCAAACTTAAAAAAGTTATGCAACCAGCTGCAAAGCATTTTTTAGTTTACTCAACTTCAGGCAAATTAGTTTTACCAACTTTACAATTCAAGTTCAAGCTTAAGTTCCATGAACTTAATACAAGAAGTTCAGCAAACTCAAAAATATCAATGTTCAGTTCAATAAACTTGAATTTTAAAGTATAGCTGTCCATAATTTTCAATATTCTTGAAAATAATATAATACAAAATATTTTTAAGCAGATCTATATTTTGACATAAGATCATGTATGAGCCCCACCAAGAGACCAAAGAATTGGTTTAAGTTAAATGGAGGTGTAGATTACAAGTAGGCTATTTCAAACTATATTAGGAGTTAAATCAACTTCATAAATAAAGATAATTCACCAAAGTGAACACTAATTACCCTGATGGTGACTTTAAACAAAACAACTTTTTACAGCAAAACATAATTAAAAACACGTAAAGAGCAAAAATATCTATTAATTCAAAACAGATTATTTATATGTCCTCATAAGTAGGCACAATTTGACCAAACACACTTAAATAAATTCAAGAGCAGGGGATTGTGGGTAGTGTCTTCAGCCACAATGCTTCTCCAGTGGGCATGCTCAGTAGCAGGTGCAACAATGTGAAGTTCATCCATGACTTTAACAAATGGATAACATCAAAAGCAAAATCAGTCAAAATAAAAGATTTAAATTCCCACATATTTCCTGATTTTCCATGGTAGAGCTATATAGGCTTCATAGAATTACAACAGTAAAATTTAAACTTCCATTTCACAGAGGTGCACAAAGTTTCAAATAGGGGGGTGTTGGAGGGTCAGTGATCAAACTGAGCAATTTTTAAAATTGAGCTTATCTGACAAAAATGAAGTTGGATTTTTTACAGTGAGGCTTTTTAGATTAGCATTCGAGGGAACTGTGTATCAGTTTAAAATCCTTTATTTCAGTCTGTCTCTGGCTCCCCGCACGTTCATGAAATGTATTGATGCAGTGTTCGCCCCATTAAAAATGAACGGTGTGTGTGTTCTGAATTACCTCAGTGATTGATTATTACCAGCCAATCAGAGGCACTACTGAGCGATCACAGACTTACTGCTTTGCATATGGAAAATCTGGTCTAATTTCAACTGGGTGAAAAGCACACTTTTCCCCAGCCAGTAAATCTCCTTTTTAGGAGTTCATGCATGTGCACCTCATGATTGAGCACGTACAGACCATTCTTCGCTGTCTGTTTCAGTTCAAACTGAAAAAACATTACCACTGAAGTAATTTAATTTTCCTGTGCACTGCGGTAACTCGTCACTGTCTGGCTGCTCTAGCACCAAGGGCAGCGCTAGCCCTTTAACCAACAAGGTGTTATGCTGGTCAAGTTTTCAGAAAGTGCTGACCGCAAATGCATAAAACACAGGTGGGGCTCGGTGTGTAATGGACGCCTGACTTTCGACACCTGGAAACAGGTGTGAAACGGCCGTGACATGTCAACCACCTATAACTACTGGCTGTCTTTCTAGCTTTGAGAGCTTTTTCATTCCAATATTGTGTATCACCACATTCTGATTCATTCGGACAACACAACAGTAGTGGCGTGTATATGTTGCCTGTGTATGGCCGGCGAAAATGCGAAAGAACGATTAGAAGCAGGACTCACTCTGTCGATGCTCATAGTGTATGTGACAACTATATCTGCGTATCAAGCACTTGAAGCCAGTGCCATTATAGGCAAGCATGATTTAAACATATAGTTCCTTAAAGGAGCAAGATGATTAAACCCACCTTGGCCAGCTACAGTCCCGACTTGGGACTTAACTTTAGACCTAAAAGCTTTCGCAGGGCCCCTCTTCGAGCCTTTGGACTCTGTTGATTTGCGCATGCTCTCCGTTAAGACCGCACTACTGCTGGCTCTGGCCTCAGTAAAACAGGTTGGTGACCTGCATGCACTATCAATTGACAATTCATGTCTGGAGTTTGGCCCTGGTCTTTCAAAAGCCATTGTCAAACCCAGAAAAGGCTATGTGCCTAAGGTCCTAACCACGCCCTTCAGAGCGTAGGTGGTTCTCCTTCAGGCCTTCTTCCCTCCATTTAATTTGGATGAGGAACAATTATTGCATTTGTTATGCCCTGTGCGGGCGCTACATGCATACATTGAGCGTACACGCCAGTTCAGACTGTCAGATCAACTCTTTGTATGCTATGGAGGATGCACCAAAGGAATGTCTATCTCCAAGCAAAGACTTTCTCACTGGATTGTCAATGCAATTGCCCTGGCTTATGAGTCGCAGGGTAAGACTTGCCCAATTGGTGTTAAAGCACACTCGACTAGAGGCATGGCCTCGTTATGGGCATGGACGTATGGTGTGTCCTTACAAGACATGTTTTGCAGCAGGATGGTCTTCTCAAAACACATTTGCAAGGTTTTACAACCTAGACGTAACATCTCTCCCTTCACAAGTCCTCTCTGTTTAGAGCACTTGCTATCTGATTGGCCAAATATATATACTTATGCTCCTCCCTTTACGGATGAGCTCCCCATCATTTTACACAACCGCCTGCATTCAGGCCGTTGTAATTTACCATAAGTCACAAGCACTTATATTATAAATAAACTCCCTTCCCTACTGGGTCCATGAAGGAGTTAATTCATACTATATGACTATAGTTCATATATTCATTCTGAGTGCTCCCTTCCTGGCCCAACACGAGGGTAACTCACTGCGGCATACTCATGTCGTCATGCTTCCTTTCTGTGAAGTGCGGCGTGATGGGATTCTGTTCCCCATATGCATTAATAAATGCAAGGTCAAGTGTACTGAGTCGTAAGGGAACGTTTCGGTTACGTACGTAACCTCGGTTCCCTGAGATGAAGGGAACGAGACATTGCAAACGCTAGCTGCACTGAAAGACTCAGAGTTCTTGAGGCACGAGCGATGTGCTCCTTGTTCTCAGTCAGAAATTCTGAGGAAATGGTGTTTGTGCACCTGCTTTTATAGTGGACAGTTTTGCGCCAAAACAGGTGGGGCTCAAACACCATAGCCAATATTAGAATATTGGCATTATTGTAGAGAGGTTTCAACTAGGTTGTGTAATAAAGCACTCCCCATATGCCTTAATAAACACAATGTCTCGTTTCCTTCATCTCAGTGAACGAGGTTACGTACGTAACCGAGACAATTTCAGGAGTCACCATGAAAACAGATGCTAAAAAGAAATGCGCGCCATATTTCAGTGATGCAGAAACGAGAATGATTTCGTCTTCACCTGTAATTGCGATAAAGGAGCTGCATTGTTTTAGGACTGAGAGTTTGCATGACTGAGAGTTTGCAGTAAACTGAATTAATGTGTGAAATTTTAAACTTTAAAGTTTTACCATACTTTTAAAAGTTTAATTCAACATTAATATTAGACCTCTCTCTTCTATATTAATGCTAAATAGGTTGACAGTTATGTTATTTGTTTGCACTGAACTTCATAATAGGTATTAACATTCATATTCTTAGTATTATAAAAATAATAATATAGGTTTTATTGATACATACTGTAGCTATGGGTTTACTACATTTCTATTTTAAGGTTAATTTTACTAGTATTTATTTAGCATGTACTGTGCATGCTAATTTTATGTACTACTTTTATTTTGAATAGCATTTGAAGTACCCGGTTTGACATTGGGGTTTCTGAAAACCTTTAATTATCATATCATCTTCCATTTCCCACAGTTGCTGCTGTCATTGTATCAATAGACCATCTGTCAATTAGCATCTCCCACAGCTGTCATCATTTTCCATACATTTAACGTAATGTTTTTCAGTAGGCCATACATAATAATTAATGTGCTTTATAAGATGAAGATCTGCTGTAACAGAGGTGGACAGTGATAGGAGTTATATATGTCCATTATGTTCTTTTCTTATTTGGTGTGGCATTAAAACTTGCTTGTTTTCTTGTCCCTAAAAGGCCATGGCTGGGCATTCTCATGTAGAGGAGGGTCCATCTGCCTCCAACAGCTATGCTGAATGAAATTATGTTGTTTTAATTGAAGATCATGTGTCTGATTATACATGATAGATTTCATGATCTCAGCATTAGGGAAAAGTAACTCATCTCTTCCTTGTTAATATGAAGCTCCTCTATGTGAGTAGAGGAGGCTGAGCATCAGAAAGATACATCTTTTCATTAATCACTTGACCACCAGCTAAAAGAGTGCACTGTATGTTACTTTAAATGACACCATGTCTCATTTATATTTTCAGATAATAAAGAGAGTACAATGAACAAGTCTGGAAATGTGTGCATTTATATGTACAGTACATGAATTAAAGTGATAAGAAATCAAATCTCTAACTTCTATGCTATATCTGTGGTTCATGTAATGATCACATATTGTCTAATTTGTGAAGAAGAAGAATGAGTGATTAATTGCTTAAGCTTTGAATTGGCAGACATTACCTGCATACTGATACTATGGAATGTCATTTTATAAATACAATTAATATTAATTGACTGAAGGAACTGTAAATAGAATGTGGGTGCTATAATAATTGTATCTTTGATATTTATAGATATGTTCATTAAATTAATATAATGAAGTAAAATTATTTATTAGAAAGGCTAAATATAAATACATAAAGCCCTTTCTTTACAGTGAAGAGTGTGGAGGCCTTTCCAATGTGTTCTATGTTAAAAAAAAATAGTACAGTATTAAAAACTTCCCATTAAAAAAGCACAATGTACACAATTTGTTCACTTTTGAATGCAAATCTGCGGTGTGAGAGACTGGAAATGCCGGAGTAAAGAAGATATGTGAGGTAAAGATAGCAGATTGCCGTAATATTGCTTTAAAAATATAGTTGTGTGCGTAATCTGAACTTCCACGCCAACTGTGTCTCTATTAAAAGGGCACACATGAGCTGACAACCTTTGAAACTTACTGACATCTACAGCTGAAGTCAGAAGTTTACATAAACCATAGCCAAATATATTTAAACTCAGTTTTTCACAATTCCTGACATTTAATCATAGAAAACATTCCCTGTCTTAGGTCAGTCAGGATCACTACTTTATTTTAAGAATGTGAAATGTCAAAATAATAGTAGAGAGAATGATTTATTTCAGCTTTTATTTCTTTCATCACATTCCCAGTGGGTCAGATGTTTACATACACTTTGTTAATATTTAGTAGCATTGCCTTTATATTGTTTAACTTGGGTCAAACATTTTGGGTAGCCTTCCACGAGCTTCTCACAATAAGTCGCTGGAATTTCAGCCCATTCCTCCAGACAGAACTGGTGTTATTGTGTCAGGTTTATTGGCCTCCTTGCTCGCACATGCTTTTTCAGTTCTGCCCACATATTTACTATGCTTGAGGATTGAGGTCAGGGCTTTGTGATGGCCACTCCAATATCTTGACTTTGTTGTCCTTAAGCCATTTTGCCACAACTTTGGAGGTATACTTGGGGTCACTGTCCATTAGGAAGACCCATTTGCAACTGAGCTTTAACTTCCTGGCTGAAGTCTTGAGATTTTGCTTCAATATATCCACGTAATTTTCCTTGCTCATGATGCCATCTATATTGTGAAGTGCACCAGTACCTGCTGCAGCAAAGTACCCCCACAACATGATGCTGCCACCCCCATGCTTCACGGATGGGATGGTGTTCTTCGGCTTGCAAGCCTCACCCTTTTTCCTCCAAACATAATGATGGCCATTATGACCAAACATTTAAATTTTTGTTTCATCAGACCAGAGGACATTTCTCCAAAAAGTAAGATCTTTGTCTCCATGTGCATTGCAATCTGTAGTCTGGCTTTTTTATGGCGGATTGTTTTGCACTTTTCGCACCAAAATACGTTCATCTCTAGGAGACAGAATGTGTCTCCTTCCTGAGCGGTATGATGGCTGTGTGGTCCCATGGTGTTTATACTTGCGTACTATTGTTTGTACAGATGAACGTGGTCCCTTCAGGTGTTTGGAAAAAGGATGAACCAGACTTGTGGAGGTACACAATTTTTTTTTGAGGTCTTAGCTTATTTCTTTTGATTTTCCCATGATATCAAACAAAGAGGCACTGAGTGTCATGCACAAAGCAGATGTCCTAAACAACTTGCCAAAACTATAGTTTGCTAATATGAAATCTGTGGAGTGGTTAAAAAATTAGTTTTAATGACTTCAACCTAAATGTATGTAAACTTCTGACTTCAACTGTACCTGAAATAAACTAACCCTGGAACATAACCTACTCCAGACCAGGTTAGGTTCAGAGAGTACGTTGCTACAGCTACTAACATACAAGTTACCTCAGTTTTTGACACCGAAAGCTGAGGTTATCCACTAAGTCGCTTAACCTGCTTTCTGGAATACTCTAAATTTAGAGAATTAGCACAGACAGCAAACCGCTGCATCAGCCAATGGTGTGTTAAAGGGGTTTTCAAAGATTTTTATGCCAAGGACCCACTTTGTGAGAAAAGTAGTAAACATGATATTATAAAGACTTCTTGTTTGAAAAATTAAATAATTGGCTTTTATATTATCATTGTACTAAAGCCAAAATAATTACTAATATTATTACTAATACAATTACTACATAAACCTATTATTTGGAAAATACTTTTTATTAGGTTGACAGTGTATCTTTCTTATGCTGGAGTAATGTTAGGTGTATAAACCCGAAGACCAATATTTTCAATTCAATAAAATGTTTTACAATTATAAATATTTATGTTTATTGAGAAAAGCAATATATAACGATACTATACTACTTTATTCATCCCTCAAATAAATGTGCAAAAGTGTACAATTAACAATAATTATTGTTTCAAAGCAGCTTTAATTACAACCCTTATTTCTTACAAAAAAGTTTTTTTTTTCATAATATATACAATTATGTGCCATTTTATTTTTATTACTATGGCTGTCAATACAATTAAACAATCATGACTGATCTAATGTTTGCAGAATGAAACTGCAATAGTGTCAACATTTTTACAAAAAAAAAAAAAAAAAAGAACTCTGATATTTTTGCAGACCCCCTAGCGGCCCCTGGACCCCCATTTCAAAACCCCTGCAGGAACAAAAAAATGTGGCGATAACTGTTTGATGCAGACACCTCAAAAATGATCTTCACATCAAATAATGAGCTCCCATTATAATAGAATCCTTCGAAGCACGACTTTATTAGTATTATTCTTTGTAGCAGAATCTTGCTCATGGGAGTGCTTTAGATGTTAGGTGGTTTTACTTTTTGGTTTTACTTTTTCAAATATTCTCACCTGCCTACCATCCATAATGAAGCAGAAGCAGGGTTAAACGCCTGTAGTCACATTTAAAAACGTTATTACAAACTCTCAAATTCAAAAAATATTATGAAGCAGAAATGATCATTTTGAAACAATTACCTTATCTTTCCTTACATATTTTCTTCAATCATATTGCATCTAGTTTTTGAAAATCTTGGAAGTGTTTCTGTTTGAAAGAAAACAAGACAAACTTAGAATATTTAATTTAGACATTTGACATTTTGCAGACAACCATGAAGATCGGAAACACACCAGTTTGATAGAGCAGCTTGCTCAATCACTAAGCTGATGATCACAGTAACACAACCTTCGGCCTACAAACAAGGTGTGCTGTAAATGCAGCATAATTGTAAAGAGCAGTGACTAGAAGTTATACAAAATATTAGAACATGGTCATATCACACTGTACAAAACCCCCTTGCATATCTTTGCAACAATGCCATTAATAATTATTGCAAAACTGGGAAAAAAATCCACCATAAATGGTTTGACTTTGAAATGTCCAAATGCTGCATTGGCAGTGCATCTCTAACTGTTTGTGGAAAGAAATGAAGAAGAATTCTTTAAGCTATATGAATTCAAGATGTTTCATCAACATTTCTATGATATTTGTCAGCACATTATGGTTAGTCGACATAAGGCCATGTAGAGGAAAGGTAAACATACAAATGGTTTATCACAGAGTGGTTAAATCATGCAAACAAACCTAGTTCAACAAAAATTATGTTCATGCTTAAAAGCTTCTAGATAAGCCACTTAGGACCAAGCAAGCACATTCAGTTCAGTGCAGTTCTGGAAACATTAAACGGGACCACATTCAACAAAATACAACACATATCAAAGTACATTTATTTATTACAAAAAATAGGATTTTGTGAAAAATGTCTTTCACATTTGATGCTTGCTATTACTGATGGTTTAGAACAGTACAGCTGGCCAGCATTATTCATATATGAAGCTTAATGAAAATGTAATAAAGGGAATCAAATTCACCAGATTAAAACTTAAATGCTGACAGCTATGAGATGATGGTTAGAGATCAGAGTTATCTGATGCAATTACTTACTGAAGGCTGTTCACCTACAGTGCATCCGGAAAGTATTCACAGCGCTTCACTTTCCACATTTTGTTATATTACAGCCTTATTCCAAAATGGATTAAATTCATTATTTTCCTCAAAGTTCTACAAATAATACCCCATAATGACAACGTGAAAGAAGTTTGTTTGAAATCTTTGCAAATTTATAAAAAATAAAATAAAATAAATAAAAAATAAAAAAAACACATGTACATAAGTATTCACAGCCTTTGCTCAATACTTTGTTGAAGCACCTTTGGCACCAATTACAGCCTCAAGTCTTTTTGAGTATGATGCTACAAGCTTGGCACACCTATTTTTGGGCAGTTTCTCCCATTCTTCTTTGCAGGACCTCTCAAGCTCCATCAGGTTGGATGGGGAGTGTCAGTGCACAGCCATTTTCAGATCTCTCCAGAGATGTTCAATCGGGTTCAAGTCTGGGCTCTGGCTGGCCACTCAAGGACATTCACAGAGTTGTCCCGGAGCCACTCCTTTGTTATCTTGGCTGTGTGCTTAGGGTCGTTGTCCTGTTGGAAGATGAACCTTTGCCCCAGTCTGAGGTCCAGAGCACTCTGGAGCAGGTTTTCATCAAGGATGTCTCTGTACATTGCTGCATTCATCTTTTCCTCAATCCTGACTTGTCTCCCAGTTCCTGCCGCTGAAAAACATCCCCACAGCATGATGCTGCCACCACCATGCTTCACTGTAGGGATGGTATTGGCCAGGTGATGAGCAGTGCCTGGTTTCCTCCAGACATGATGCTTGCCATTCAGGCCAAAGAGTTCAATCTTTGTTTCATCAGACCAGAGAATTGTTTCTCATGGTCTGAGAGTCCTTCAGGTGCCTTTTGGCAAACTCCAGGTGCACTGTCATGTGCTTTTTACTGAGGAGTGGCTTCCATCTGGCCACTCTACCATACAGGCCTGATTGGTGAAGTGCTGCAGAGATGGTTGTTCTTCTGGAAGGTTCTCCTCTCTCCACAGAGAAACGCTGGAGCTCTGTCAGAGTGACCTTCGGTTTCTTGGTCACCTCCCTGACTAAGGCCCTTCTCCCCAATTGCTCAGTTTGGCCGGGCGGCCAGCACTAGGAAGAGTACTGGTGGTTCCAAACTTCTTCCATTAACGGATGATGAAGGCCACTGTGCTCATTGGGACCTTCAATGCTGCAGACATATTTCTGTACCCTTCCCCAGATCTGTGCCTCGATACAATCCTGTCTCGGAGGTCTACAGACAATTCATTGGACTTCATGGCTTGGTTTGTGCTCTGACATGCACTGTTAACTGTGGGACCTTATATAGACAGGTGTGTGCCTTTCCAAATCATGTCCAATCAACTGAATTTACCACAGGTGGACTCCAATCAAGTTGTAGAAACATTTCTAGGACGATCAGTGGAAACAGGATGCACCTCAGCTCAATTTTGAGTGTCATGGCAAAGGCTGTGAATACTTATGTACATGTGATTTTTTTTTATTTTATTTTTTTTAAATAAATTTGCAAAGATTTCAAACAAACTTCTTTCACGTTGTCATTATGGGGTATTGTTTGTAGAATTTTGAGGAAAATAATGAATTTAATCCATTTTGGAATAAGGCTGTAACATTACAAAATGTGGAAAAAGTGAAGCGCTGTGAATACTTTCCGGATGCACTGTATATTCTGAGATTAGGATTGAGGTGATGTTCATATTTTCTGTTGATCACTTTCTGTGCAATGAAAGAAAGTATCATGAAAACAAAGAGGCTTTAGGGATTTCCGCAGAGGTATTACAGTAGACAACCTGAGTATATAGCAATTTGTTTAACTATTACACCTCTGTCACACATATTTTCAGTGCTGCCTAAGGGTGAAAGGCCAAGGTCAGTGAAACTGGTGAGGTACAAAAATACAGCGAATGCACAAAGAATATGGAGAGAGACAGTCTCCAACAGCAGACACACACTTTCAAATTTACTTCTTAGTTTTTTAAGAGAGATGATGGTGAAATCACAATTGAGGTGGTCAGTTTCCACTTTTAGAGGTCAGGTATAGCTTTTAGTCTAGCATTGGTGTTCAGGTCCTTTCTGTTGGTGGCAGGGGTGAGGACCAGAAGCGGAAATGCCAGTCACACTAACGTCGGATTTCTCATCCCGTTTCCTTCATGTCACTCTTTCTTCAGTTTGCTCAGTAGAAGCGCTTGCGGCTGTTTTCTTTATAGCGACTATATACAAAGAGAATAGCTACAACCAGCACCACCAGCCCAACGACAGAGAAAATGAAGAGAAAGAAGATGGCAAGAATGCTCCTTCCTTCATCCTCCACCGCAACTGAGTAAAGAAAACATTTGTAAGATATACCGGTAGTCATCTGTGCTCGTCAATAAAAGATCACACCGAACGTAAGTTACAGTCTTGTATAACTGTACTACCATAAGAGCTTGCTCTGTAGTCTACACTAGGCAAAGTGATCTCCTGCTGGTCCTCTTCCTCTTCAGTACTCCGTTCCACTGTAAGCTCATACAACTTGAGGGAGATCAGGTCGTGGTTATCTAGAAAATAATAATAATAATAATAATAAAAGAAAAATGCAATAAGAGCGCAGAAAAGAAATCTAAAGAACATAAACCGCTTTGTCTCTTTTGGAAAAAAACTAAGTTGGATACAGGTGACACTGTGTAAATCAAATCCAATGTTTTTTTTTTTTTTAATTCATTGAGAGTTAATTCTGCTGGGTAGTGATGATTTTAATGGTCCTTGTTTAAACCATTTTTAACAGTCATATCCAGAATTTAAGAAGATGTGGAGCCCTTGAACAATTTAAGGCCCCAGCTCACTTCGTTCTTTGCTCAGAGCCAAAAAGAAGTTTGAAACATATAGCAACGACTTACTGTTTGTGAACATTCAGACAGGCCACACTACTGGGAGAGGTGTTTAAAGAGCACCTATTATGGTTTTTCAAATATTACCTTTCATGTAGTGTGTTATATAGCTGTTTGTGAATGTAAAAAAGTCTGCAAAGTTTCAAAAATGAAAGTGCACGACAAATGGAGTTATTGACTCCCAAAATAAAGAACTGATTCTGAACACTTGAAACGAGTCGTTAGTAATTCCAGACTTACTTCCTGTACTAACCTACTTCATTGGCTGCTCGCGAACAGCTTTGACCCGCCCTCAAACACTACACAAAGCGGTTCACAATAGACTGGGACATCTGACCAATCAGAGCAGAGAAGGCTCTCTGAAAGGAGGAGTTTAGAATGAATCCTTTAGAACAGATCATTGAACGAGTCGTTTTTGACACTGGGGGAAAAAAAGGTAATGCTGCAATTTAAATTATGAGCAAATTAAAGTGTTTTTTGACCTTGGATGCATGTAAATCTATTGTATGAGACCTTTAAAACAAAATTAGGCACATTTAAAAACCATAATAGGTGCTCTTTTAAAGAACATTTAAATATGAGGACACTCAGGACTACATGGAAACATCAACTAAAAGACATTAAAATGTGTTATTAATGACTTCTTGCCTCATTTCATGAGTAGAGTTCACACAAGTTCAGTAGAAGAAGCTGTTTTAACCACTCGATGATTTAAGTAATATATTTGCAGTAGATAATGTGCAATTTGTAATGTTTATCTTTGTATTTATGGCGCTAATGCACTAACACACTATACGCGGCCATAATATGCGAAGATCACACTATTGTAATGTTATTGATGACATTGACACTACTGCAAAGGTGGATGTGACCATGTTTACATGCACTTAAGAAAACGGTTTATTCCAGGGTTTCTGCAGAAATCGGCATCCTGAAACGTCATGTAAATGAGAATGCTGTTTTCCTTACGTCATTTAAGGGATTAAAGGGATAGTTCACCCAAAAATGAAAATTTTCTCATCATTTACTCACCCTCATGCCATCCTAGATGTGTGACTTACTTTCTTCTACAGAACACAAATTATGTTTTTTAGAAGAATATTTCAGCTCTGTAGGTCCATACAACGCAAGTGAATGGGTGTCAAAATGTTTACGCTCCAAAAAGCACATAAAAGGCATCATAAAAGTAATCCATATGACTCCAGTGGTTTAATCCATATCTTCAGAAGTGATATGATAGGTGTAGATGAGAAAGATATCAATACTTAAGTAATTTTTTGCTAGAAATTCTTCTCTCTGCCCAGTAGGGGACAATATACATGAAGAACGTGAATCACCAAAAACACAAGAAGAATGTGAAAGTTAATGTGGAGATTGGACCTAATAAAAAAGGAATTAAATATTGATCTGTTTCTCACCCACACCTATCATATCACTTCTGAAGGCATTGATTTAACCACTGGAGTCTTATAGATTACTTTTGTGGTGACTTATGCGATTTTTGGAGCTTAAAAACTTCAGCTCAGCTGGGTAGCTCAGCGAGTACTGACGCTGACTACCACCCCTGGAGTCGTGAGTTCAATTCCAGCTGTGACTCCAGCCAGGTCTCCCATGCAACCAAATTAGCCCGGTTGCTAGGGAAGGTAGAGTCACATGGGGTAACCTCCTCGTGGTCACGATTAGTGGTTCTCACTCTCAATGGGGCATGTGGTAATTTGTGCGTGGATCGCAGAGGGTAGCATGAGCCTCCACATGCGGAGTCTCCGCGGTGTTATGCACAACGAGCCACGTGATAAGATGCGCGGATTGACGGTCTCAGAAGCAGGGGCAACTGAGACTTGTCCTCCGCCACCCAGATTGAGGTGAGTAACCGCACCACCATGAGGACTTATTAAGTAGTGGGAATTGGGCATTCTAAATTGGGAGAAAAGTGGATTTAAAAATTTTTTTTTTTAAAAAATAAAAAAAGAGAAAACAAGCATAACAATTTTGGAATATCTGAAAATTATGCGAAGCAACGATTAATAAAAAGGGAAGTCTTCCTCAGATGCTGTGTTTGTTATGAGATGTCCCTGTAATAGGTACACTGTAAGTCGCTTTGGATAAAAGCGTTTGCCAAATGCATAAATGTAAATGTTGTTATTTGCACAAGCATTGCATGGAGAAAGCTGCTAACTGACCGAGCTGCATGTATACGAGAGTATAGAGTACGCCGCTTAAACAGTGGATGTAAACGGGAATGCCACTTTCTCACAATAAGCTGCTTTCTGGTGTCCAAGTAGTCAGTGTTAATGGGCAAACTGTAGACAGAAAGAATAATAGGCATATCTTACTTTGGACAGATGTGTGAATGGCTTTCGGCTGCTGATGACACATGAGTGAATGGGCACTTAACAGTATTTGAGTAGATTTGATTCCTTTTGTACACTAATAAAAAAAATAAAAATTAAAAATAAAATAAAAATGCATGACTTGTTCTTGGAAATCATCTCTATGCGAACTATCGTACAAATGTAGTAAAATATTACAGAATGCTCGATTGAGATTCATCCAAACAGCTGCTCTGTGGAAATGTCCATAATAATATAGAATTATTGACCCATTTGAAAAGAATATATTTCATGATAAAAATATAATTGTATAATCTGTATCTTTAACAGATTTTTCAGTGGTTCAAACCTGATAAGTCTCCAGTAGCTGACGAGACTCCAAAGTAGTAACCCTGTGGCATCCTCACCCCAGGCATGTCCAGGCAATCCTTCCACTCTTGCTTCCCTTCTATATCAGTCATCACCTGAAAGACAAAACAGGAAATGAATATGGTACTTAAGAACTGATTCCTCTGTCTCAATCATCACTTAAAGGATCAAGAGAATTCAACCCAGCCCTTGTCTTTAAGTATCAGTGTGGCAGTATGGCAGGCTGAATTGTGTCTGTGTGTAATATTCTTTGGCTGCAGAAAGAAACAAAGAATGTATGATTGTCTCTTACCGTGAGTCTGTTCTTCATGTATCTAATCAAGAGGAAGGTGTCATGTTCAACATTGCGAACATGGGCAGAGCAGCCACCAAGATCAGTAGTTCGTCCGTCATGGTCATGATCATATTCAACACTACCATTCCCGACCATTGCAGAGATGAAAGGAAAAGTTCTCTGTCCCGAGAGAGAGATGAAACGGGACTATTTTTCACTTACATGAGATTTGACTAATTTTACTACAATTTTACTAATTTGAACACACAATGATATATATTTTTTTGCTTTTACAGATATTGCAATTGTGATTTTAATTACGATTTTAGCAAGTGTTTTCCTTACTTATACATTTCACATACATAAATTTCAGTATCAACATTTCAAAAACACATTTCAGGAGCATGGCCGTGCCTGGGGGGCTTCAGGTAATGTTCACATCAACCATCAGAATGGGGGAAAAAAATGTGATCTCAGTGATTTGTCCGTGACATGATTGTTGGTGCCAGTTGGACTGATTTGAATATTTCTGTAACTGCTGCTCTCCAGGGATTTTCACACACAGCAGTCTCTAGTAGGGATGGGCAACTTATTTTCTTTTCGAGCCGATACTAATAATTTCAAGTCCAATATCGTCGATACCGATACTTCTACTAAATGTTTTTTTTTAATTTTTTATTTTTTTTATTTCTTGGGATAAAAAGTGTAATTTTAAATAATATTTCTTGGCATAATTCTTATTATTTTTTTTTATTTCATTTGTGAGCCTAAACAGAAAATTATTAGACTTCTTCTCTGTTTACCCTTACAGAAATTTACCATGGTTTCACCACAGTAACTATAGTTTCACCATGGTATTTAGTTAAACCATAGTTACCACACAATTAACCATGGTTACTTCTACAATATTACTTTAGTAAAACCATTGTTAACTATTTTATTTAATTATTTATTAGCAACAACTACCCACAAACTCATTATAAGATATGTTTATATTTTAGTGTGAATTTACTCCAGAAGCTGTTTCTCTGATTTTCTGTTACCTCTACAAGGCACTGATCACTCTTGTTTGAATGAGCCTTATGATGGCACAAGCGCTTGTCTGGTTGTGTTTTTCAGCATGCATGTTAAGATGAGCGGACGAAGAAATAGTTTCCATCCTGCACAAGTATTTGCTAATATAGCCTAATCCTTTTAATTTCACTTTGAAGCGTATGATTATTGTTTATGTTCATGGTAACCAAACAATAATATCCCTAGTTTAAAAAATATATATATATGTTAGAATCGATATTTTTGTGTGAGGATCGATATTTTTGATACAACATCAGTATCGGAAGTATCGATACTTTAGGATCGATCTGCCCATCCCTAGTTTCTAGAATTTACTCTGAACGGTGACAAAAACATCCAGTAAGCGGCAGTTCTGCAGACGGAAATGCCTTGTTGATGAGAGAGGTCAATAGAGAATGGCCAGACTGGTTTGAACTGACAAATTCTACAGTAACTCCGTTCTGTACAATTGTGGCGAGAGGAATAGAATGCAATTCTGAGATGCGGGTTGGGGGACCTACACAATATTAGGCAGGTTGTTTTAATGTTGTGGCTGATCGGTGTATAAAGAGTAGGACATGATATACAATCATGCAAAGACATACCTCATGCTGCTTGTCATCATTGGGATAAGTATCTACAAAAACACCCAAACCAGTAAAAAAGTTTGTGTTTCCAAACACTGGACCTAGAGGAAACCACAAAGAACAAAATAAACATCATGGTCAAACCAATATTTTAAAGCTTTGTAAAGATAATTAAAATAATTATGATATCTAACCAATTTGCATTCGTTCTCTGGTCAGCCATATTGCAAGGCCATCCCCGTTCAGGTTCTTCTTGCCTTCACCATGGACCTTAAATTGCACTCGTAGTTCCCAGTCCCTAATGTAACAGGGCTACACATAGAAACACACTGAGCAACAAGCCTTCATAACGGCCTATTACACATTTTACGCACTGGACCCCTTTGTCTCATAGGCTGCTGCTCTATATTCAGTCAATATCCCATTGAATTTCATTCAAACTCACAATACGACTCCACACAGCTCCTTGTCTGCTCTGCATGTCTGGTGTCAGCCGTATGTGTTCAGGCATGATCATGGTGTTACCCATGAACTCCCAGTGTGAGGAGGTGGATGAACCCAGTCCTGCGTGCATACAGTCAGATAGAGAGAGAGAGAGAATTCAGTTTTCATAGTAAAGGCAGACAAGAAATAGTGAGAATCAAATGAACAGACAGGTGGCAACATCTAGGCAATAAACTGTCCTCCACTTCCGCCCCATAGACGTATATAATCACTGCGGTTGCGAAATAAAACTGCCACTCTTCCATGAAAAGGGGAAACCAACGCCTCAAAAAAGCAAATACCCCATGAATGACTTAATAATGAACCAGTGGTTTTACTAAAGTATCTTTCTCCTTTACTAGTGGATTTGGCTGAAACACAGGTATCACTTTTGGCAGGAGACCGGTTTAACGTTATTACGAATGGGAATAGACACTTACCTTGGTATGGCTTACTCAGCGAATACTCCCGCTTGAGATATTCATAGACATTATCTCCAAAGCTGTTTTCTCCATAACTACTTGTAAAACCGAGTATTAAAATGAAGACTGCAGATACTTTAATTTTGTTCGCCAGACTATTCGTTAAATTCATTTTTTTGATGTGAATACTACAGTTCAACTTCTTCACAATGGTCGCCATTTTTCCTCGCTCACTTCAAAATGTCCGCCCCTTGTCGCTATTCGTCTATTTTCATTCATGCGCTGCAATCATTTGTTCACAATAATGCCAATCACTTATTCGACCAATCACATTTTACTACCCACTTCGTGCGTCGAAATCGGTGTGTATGTGGGCCAATAAAAAAAGAACATGCCCAGGGAAACAAAATAGATTAACTCTTTAAATGTTTAAACTGTTGTGGACTGGTGCTTTTTATTTAGTCACACATAAACACCTTTTTTCTCCATAAAAATCCATTGTTAATAACAACTCATTGAACACAATCATAAATATAGCATGTTTTTATAAAATACATCTTTATACACTTTTCAAATGAAATTTAAAACAATCACTAAATGTTAAATCTAACTCTTAAATGTAAAAATATTAAATATAATTTGTGTATGTTACATAAATATATTAAATCTATATCTAAAAATCTAAATAAATTTAACGCTAAATAATATCTACTGTATGCATTATTTACATACCTAAACTATTATGCAAAATGCCATGCACCTAGGCAAAATCTCTGCATACACTGTTTCTTTGATCACTGTTCAGTGGATATGCAAATTTTGTCAACCAATGACATATGAAGCTAAAACCAGAAATCAGCATATCAGAATAAATAATGGTAATGCCTTGACACTTTATCTGGAGTGAAAGTGACCTTAAGTGGCCTTAAATCGACTGGTAAGTTATATTTACTTTAATGTTATGTCTAATTCACAACACTTTTTTTTTTTTTTAATCATTAGCTCTAGCTATTTTAAGTTGATGGTTTCTGCTTCCCTAGACTAGTAAAGTTTCTTTAGTGAGTTTTTGTGTTTGTCTTCAGTTACTGGGGGCAACTGGCCCCCAGCATACGACCAGGGAAGCACGGGGGTTCCGGTATCCTTTTATTTACTTGAATTATTTATTAAAGTATTAGTAAACAAAATCATCTCTTTAACGGCCTGAAGGCTGAATAAGCAGATAACAAACAGATAACAAAAGGCCAGCAGGGTTTTCTTTTTGGCAGACTAACCTGCTCTTCTTGCTATTCAAACAAATGTATCTTTTGTTACTTAGATGCTCAGTGACCCCGCACTCTGACTCACTGACTGCTACAATCAGAAAGAAATAGTGCCACATTAAATATTTGATTATTTTTTATGAATACATCAAGAAGCGTTTGATACAGCTGAAGTCAGAAGCTTACCTTCTGCCAAATGCATTTAAACTCAGTTTTTCACAATTCCTGACATGTAATTGTAGGAAACATTCCCTGTCTTAGGTCAGTTAGGATCACTATTTTATGAATGTGAAATGTCAAGATAATAGTAGCGAGAATGTTTTATTTCAGCTTTTATTTCTTTCATCACATTCCCAGTGGGTCAGAAGTTTGCATGCACTTTGTTAGTGTTTGGTAGCATTGCCTTTAAATTGTTTAACTTGGGACAAACAATTTGGGTAGCCTTCCACAAGCTTCTCACAATAAGTTGCTGGAATGTTGGTCCATTCCTCCAGACAGAACTGGTGTAACTGTGTCAGGTTTGTAGGCCTCCTTGCTCGCACACACTTTTTCAGTTCTGCCCACACATTTTCTATCAGATTGAGGTCATGGCTTTGTGATAGCCACTCCAATACCTTGACTTTGTTGTCCTTAAGCCATTTTGCCACAGATTTGGAGGTATGCTTGGGGTCATTGCCCATTTGGAAGACCCATTTGTGACCAAGCTTTAACTTCTTGGCTGATGTCTTGAGATGTTGCTTCAATATATCCACATAATTTTCCTTCCTCATGATGCCATCTATTTTGTGAAGTGCACCTGTCCCTCCTGCAGCAAAGCACCCCCACAACATGATACTGCCACCCTCATGCTTCACGGTTGGGATGGTGCTCTTCGGCTTGCAAGCCTCACCCATTTTCATCCAAACATAATGATGGTCATTGTGGTCATTGTGTTCATTGTGACCGGGGACTTTAACAAAGCCAATTCTAAATCAATTGCACCAAAATACCACCAACACATCAGTTTTAACACACGAGGGGACCGGGATTTGGACCATTGCTACTCTCCCTTCCAGGATGGCTACAAATCCCTCCCCCACCCACCATATTGGCAAATCATTCTGCTTCTGCCCGCTTACAGGCAGAAACTGAAACAGGAAGCACCCACCCTCAGAACGATCCAGTGTTGGTCGGACCAATTAGACTCTATGCTACAAGACTGTTTTGATCACGCGGATTGGGAGAAGTTCCGGTCTGCCTCTGATGATGACATCGAGGTGTACGCTGATAGCGTAACGTGTTTCATCAGAAAGTGCGTAGAGGATGTTGTTCCGTCCAAAACAATTCGGATTTACCTGAACCAGAAACCTTGGATTAATAGCGATGTTCGCGCGCCACTTAATGCGCGGACCTCCGCTTTTAATACCGGGAACGCGGAGGAGCATAAACAAGCCAGTACAGGAACAAGATTGAAGGACAGTTTAACACCACCAGCTCTAGAAGCATGTGGCAGGGAATTAATATCATCACAGACTTTAAAGGGAATAAAAACTCCGCCGTGAACACCGCTGCCTCTCTCCCGGATGAGCTAAATACTTTTTATGCACTGTTCGAGGGAAATAACACAGCCCTCGCAGAGAGAGCTCTCATGGCCAAACCTACAGAGGTTAGTTCACTCTACGTCTCTGTAGCAGATTTAACCCGATCCTTCCGACGGGTGAATATCCGTAAAGCCACGGGTCCAGACAGCATTCCGGGCCATGTCATCAGAGCGTGCGCGAACCAACTGGCTGGTGTTTTTACGGACATTTTCAACCTTTCCCTCTCTTTGTCTGTAGTCCCCACATGCTTTAAAACGTCCACCATTGTGCCTGTACCAAAGCAATCCAAAATCACTTGCTTAAATGACTGGCGCCCTGTTGCTCTGACCCCCATCATCTGCAAATGTTTTGAGAGACTAATCAGAGATTACATCTGCTCTGTGCTGCCTCCATCACTGGACCCATTGCAGTTTACTTACTGCAACAACCGCTCCACTGATGATGCCATTGCATCTACAATACACACTGCTCTCTCCCACCTGGAAAAAAGGAACACTTATGTGAGAATGCTGTTTGTAGACTACAGCTCAGCATTCAACACCACAGTGCCAGTCCAAGCTTGATGAGAAACTCCGGGCTCTGGGCTTAAACAGCTCTCTGTGCAGCTGGATACTGGACTTCCTGTCAAGCAGACGCCAGGTGGTTAGAATGGGCAGTAACATCTCCTCACTGACCCTCAACACTGGAGCCCCGCAGGGCTGTGTTCTTAGCCCACTACTGTATTACCTGTACACACATGACTGTGTGGCAACACATAGCTCAAATGCCATCATTAAGTTTGCTGATGATATGACGGTGGTAGGTCTGATCACTGACAATGATGAAACAGCCTACAAAGAGGAGATGCACACTCTGACACGCTGGTGTCAGGAACACAACCTCTCCCTCAATGTCAATAAGACAAAGAAGCTTGTGGTGGACTTCAGGAGAAGAGAAAGAGAACACAGCCCCATCACCATCTATGGAGCACCAGTGGAGAGAGTCAGCAGCTTCAAGTTCCTGGGTGTCCACATCACTGAGGAACTCACATGGTCCATCCACACTGAGGCCATTGTGAAGAAGGCTCATCAGCGCCTCTTCTTCCTGAGACGGCTGAGGAAGTTTGGAATGAACCGCCACATCCTCACATGGTTCTACACCAGCACTGTAGAGAGCATCCTGACTGGCTGCATCTCCGCCTGGTACGGCAATAGCACTGCCCACAACCGTAAAGCCCTGCAAAGGGTGGTGCGAACTGCCAGACACATCATCGGAGGTGAGCTTCCCTCCCTCCAGGACATATACACCAGGCGGTGTGTGAAAACAATCTCGGAGGATCATCAGAGACTCCAGCCACCCGAGCCATAGGCTGCTCTCACTGCTACAATCAGGCAGGCGGTATCGCAGCATCAGGACCCGCACCAGCAGACTTCATGACAGCTTCTTCCCCCAAGCAATCAGACTTTTGAACTCTTGATCTCTCATGATCAATATATATCTGCACTGCACTTTATTAATCTTATTATCTCACACTGGACTGTCATAAATTATATTCTCTTAACAACACACTGGCAACTGACTATCAACTGACAGTCTGAATGTCAATACAGTACAATACAACCTACTGTACATTTTATATATACTATATATATACTATTTTTTTTATTGTATAATGTGTATTCTATATTGTGTGTATTGTATAATGTACATTGTATGTTATTTGTATATGGTGTTGTGTGTACTTATGTGTATATTAGATTTTAAATTGTGTTGTGTAAATTTGATGTTTATTGTAGATTGGTATATGTCTCATCACTGTCACGACTGCTATGTTGCTCGGAACTGCACCCAAGAATTTCACACACTATTGCACTTGTGTATATGGTTGTGACAATAAAAGTGATTTGATTTGGTCATTATGGCCAAACAGTTCAATTTTTGTTTCATTAGACCAGAGGACATTTCTCCAAAAAGTAAGATCTTTGTCCCCATGTGCACTTGCAAACTGTATTCTGACTTTTTTTTTATGGTGGTTTTGGAGCAGTGGCTTCTTCCTTGCTGATCAGACTTTCAGGTCATGTCGATATAGGACTCGTTTTATTGTGGATAATATAGATACTTGTTTACCTGTTTCCTCCAGCATCTTCACAAGGTCCTTTGCTGTTGTTCTGGGATTGATTTGCACTTTTCACACCAAACTACGTTCATTTCTAAGAGACAGAATGCGTCTCCTTCCTGAGCGGTATGATGGCACGTGGTCCCATGGTGTTTATACTTGCGTACTATTGTTTGTACAGATGAATGTGGTCCCTTCAGGCATTTGGAAATCGCTCCCAAGGATGAACCAGACTTGTGGTGGTCCACAATTTTCTTTCTTAGGTCTTAGACTGATTTCTTTTGATTTTCCCATGATGTCAAGCAAAGAGGCACAGAGTTTGAAGGTAGGCCTTAAAATACATCCACAGATACACCTCCAATTCAGAATACCTCCTATCAGAAGCTAACTGGCTAACTGTCTAAAGGCTTGACATCATTTTCTGGAATTTACCAAGCTGCTCAAAGCCACAGTTAACTTCGGCTCCGCAAGAGGCGGATCATGCGCCACATTCCATCTCATTCATAATCATTCTGCAACTTGCTTCCTCTCAGCATTATTGACATATATTGACGTATATTTTACAGCAGGGGGCAGTCATACTCCTAAGGAGCAAATGACCACAACTGTATCCTTCAGTAATGATTGCAAGTCCATTTCTCCTGCATATCTGCATGCAGTACAGAGCCAAAGCTCATCATTTTATGCAGTTTTTCATATTGTTTATTAAGATGTACTGTATTTCCCAGCAGATATCTCCTGCATTTCTGTGTGCAGTGCAGAGCTGCAACTCAATGCATTACTAGATAATTCACACCTATTGTTATGCGATGCATTTCCTATGCAAGAAGTATATTGTACTACAGGTGACATTTATACTCCTAAAGAGCGAATGGCCTAAAGTGAATCCTTCCATGAAGGTTGCAAGTCCATGCATATCTTTATGCAGTACAGAGCCAAAGCTCTTATTTTTCAGATAATTTTATGCAATTTTTTTCACATTGTTTATGAAGATGTACTGTATTCCCTAGCACATTTTTTCTAAAGTTTCACCTAAATATGATTATTTTGTCTTTTCTACAGCAATGCCTGAAATTGTGCCTTCCGCAGGGTCTCACCAGTATTACTTCCAGCAGGTTCTAAATTCCTGTCACTGGATTGTACGCAGGTTTACCTCCTCACTTTCTCTATCTAGGTGTCTTTCCAAGACTTCACCATTACCTACCGAGGAGCCAAAGATGGCAACCATTTTAGTTAAAGCACAACTGCGGTGCTTCTGCCTTCGGCTCAAAACATCCCTAAGCAGCACAAATGTGCTGTCCACGTGCCACAACTGCGGCATATTTTGGGTCATGCAACAAACCCCCACGACACCACAAAGCAGCACAAACGTGCTGTACAGGTGGCGCAACTGCGGTATCCTTTGGACCATGCAAAAAAAAATAATAACTCCCACCACAAAGTAGCGCAAACATGCTGTACAGGTGCCGCAACTGCTGTGTCCTTCGGACCATGTGACAAACTTCCACCACACTGCAAAACAGCGCAAATGTGTTTTTCCAGGTGCCGCAACTGCGGAACCTTTCAGGTCCTGCCACTAAATCTCCCACAACACCGCAATCATGTTTCCTGTTTCCTCTTATGTTTCCTCTTAAGACTCAAGGGGCACAGCTCATAAATGTATACCCATCAAACCACTATTCAGCAAGGTTCTTTATTCTGTGCCACCCACCATTCAAATGCAGTGTGGCCTTCCTGTTTGAATGCAGTGTGAACCTCAGCGCATTGGTCGCAGGCTCTCCCGTTCAAATCGCAGTGTGGGCCCTCCCGTTCGACCACAATGCAGGCTCTCCCGTTCGAATGCAGTATGAGCTCTCCTGTTCGAGTGTAGTGGTTGTGCAGTAATCTTAAGAGCCTTTTAGCTTTTCCCGTTAACCATGGCATTGGCATTTCCTTTGCTCATGGTCTAAATGAGCCCGACACACAATAAGGTGTGCCTAAATGTGATAAACTATGTGTGCCCTATTTGATGCTGCAGCCACAGTGCCCCACCAGATAATGTGCTGCAGCGCCTGCCCACACTCTACTGCTGCAGCATTGCCCGCATACTCTCAATTATGCCACAGCATCACCCCATTCGCATTTTGATACTGCCGCAGCAGTGCCCTGCCATGACAAACGTAATAAAGTTGTATTCTTAACTAACCTTTCGCTTCCCTCAAAGCTGCATATAAACGTAATTCACACGTTTTCCATAACTAACATTCTGCTTCCCTTACAGATGTATATAAAGGTACATATTCCTAACTAATATTTGCTCCCCCTACAAGTAAGTACAAACTAACCTTTGCTTCCCTTACAGGTGTTGATGATTCTAATGAAGTCTTTTGTGCCCTACTTAATACCGCAGCAACAGTGCCCCGCCATGACAAATGTAATAAAGTTGTATTCTTAACAAAATTTTTGCTTTCCTCAAAGCTGCATATGAACGTAATTTACACGTTTTCCATAACTAACCTTTTGTTCCCTTACAGATGTATATAAAGGTAATACATTTACATATTCCTAACTAACCATTTGCTCCACTACAGGTAAGTACAAACTAACCTTTGCTTACATTACAGGTGTTAATAAATCTAATGAAGTCTTTTGTGCCCTACTCGATACCACAGCAACAGTGCCCCACCCATACCAATTGTGTGTACACAGTTGTGAATATTCTCCACAGGCGCTTTCAATTTTTCAATGTCTAAGATCCATACTTTCATAGAAGTGCATCTACAGCAATGGAAACACAGCAGCGCTCCCACAGGAGCTCCTTCACTATGCCCCCAAATACTCAATCCACTGCCGCCGCAGTGCTTTAAACTCCGCTCCCACAGAAGGCCCACTTTACTCTACTGCCGCAGCAGATTTTTTACCATGCTTCCGCCGAAGCCTTTTTTTTTTCAGCTAGCATTACAGGAGATAGCGGTCACCACCTCCTCTTTTCAAAGCACCATATTTCCCTCTCTATGGGTAGTCAATTGAGTGAGGTTACCCCCGCAAACAAGCCCCGTCAGGACTCGAGTCGAGTCTCAAGTTCCGTGCCCTCCAGTATACGGACAGCAAGCAAAATACGTTTACTGCTTCAACACAAGTTACATTAACATACGAGCTACTGAACTGAAATTGGCAATGTCTGTAATTCACTGTAATCACCACCAGAGGTCACCTGAATTCCAAGGATTGTTAATGGGCACATGGTGATGTAAAGTATTGATTCGTGCAATTATTTTAAATAAACAATTTAGCATTGAATATGATATGGTAATGCACACGTAGATGGATGCAGAAGTGTAGATTGCATATAGACGAAGATTGAGATCAGTGTCAGGTTGTGAGTGACCCAAGTGGTTCCTCTGGCTTTCAGCTGTTTCAAAATAAGTTGTCTGGCCCATTTCTGTGGGTGTTCATATAGCTATTAGGTTTCCTCGTTGACTCCAGCCTCTGTAACTGTATACAGTGGCAGGTCGCACTGCACCAGCAGACAGCATGCTTTGCCATCAAACAAAGTGTAGCTTTGAGTTTGATGGGCTCTTTAGACTACAATCATGGGGAACGTGTTCACGCCCAAGCTGTCACACCTAATCAGGCAGGATAGAAGATACCATTCACACCAGGTCAGGTTACTTCCCTGTGTCGCCCCCTCTGCCTTTCCCACACACCCTGTCTTCCTCAGGTTTATGAAGGTTTTATGTAGTGAATGGTGTGATCGTAACAGTCATCCATTTAAATTGTCCTGGGAAGACTTGCCATCTTGTTGTCAAAGATCCAGTTCAAGCAGAGATCAGTTGCAGTCAGTAAAATAAATGAATGAATGAATAAATAAATAAAATTAGTTGTGCAGAAAGGACTAGAGTTTACTCTCGTGAAAAGACTAAGAATTTATATTAATCAACAGAGAGAAATATTATTTACAGGATATTAAGTTTTTGATTTCTTTTTGTAATTGTTTTACAACAATTTCAGTAATTGTGGTAGTATTTAGCCCAGAATAGGAATGGGTGACGCAGCTGGAAAATTCTGATTTTATTTCTCGACATAGCTTGATATGCTTTTCTCTTGTTATTTTATTTTATTTTATTTTTTTGTCTCTTTCCCTCCCAGATTAAAGGGATTGTTCACTTAAAAATGAAAAATGCCATCCCAGATGTGTTTGACTTTCTTTCTTCTCCAGAGCACAAACTAAGATTTTTAGAAGAATATCCCAGCTCTGTAGGTCCTCACAATGCAAGTGAATGGTGATCAGATCTTTGTAGCTCCAAAAATTATGCCAAGAACATAAAAGTAATCAATATGTTGTATATAAGTGTTTAAATCCATATCTTCAGAAGCAATATAATAGGTGTGGGTGAGAAACAGAACAACTTTTAAGTCATTTTGTATGCTAAATCTCCAGTTTAACTTTCACTTTCAAATTCTTCCACCACATGTGACTTTCAGATGTAAAAGTGAAAGTGGAGATTTAGAGTAAGAAAGAATTTAAATATTGATCTGTTTCTCACCCACACCTCTTTATTGCTTCTGAAGACATGGAATTAACCACTGGAGTCTGATGGATTACTTTTATGTTTCCTTTATGTGATTTTTTGGAGCTACAAAAGATCTGATCACCATTCACTTGCAATACAGAGCTGAGATATTCTTCACAAAAATCTTTGTTTGTGTTCTGCTAAATAAAAGAATGCCATACACATCTGGGATGGCATGAGGATGAGTAAACAATGAAAGAATTTTCCTTTTTGGGTGAACTACCCTTTTAAGAAAAGAAGAAAAACTGATACAGTTTTTTACAACTTTCAGTCAGAGTCATGGTCTCCCATGCTGACAAATCCAGGTCTCAGCCTTAGGAATTTCATTTTTTTTTTACTGAACAGGAATTGCATAGAGTTTTATTTTGGCTTTCTAAACTGGCCGTTGTTTCACTGATCTGCAGTGGGTTTGCCATGTGCATAACATATCAGGCCCCCAAAACATCTATCACAACTCTTTCAGCATCACTTTCAGCATCACTTTCTCCTTTTGTTCTTCTTGATTCTAAATACCTCTTTCTGTGTTAACCATGCATGATGATCATATATTGTCTTTGCCAGCACTTTTCATCAAACAAGAGACAAGATAACAAGCTGTAAAGCTTGTCATGGATAAGGTACTTGGGGCCAGAAAAAAATCACAAAGGTCATAATGAGCAGCAGTTTTGGTGACAGAAGTTTGAAAATTCTTCAGCTGAAATCGGTCTGTGCTTACTGAAATTTGAACCACTTCCCCACCAGTGGCTGAAGCTGGAAGTGTTGTTGAATGGATGGGCACATGTGAGCTCCAGTTTCCAGTTGGAATGGCCATGGAGTGGTGTCAAAAGCAAGTTGTTTTTAGTTGTAAATGATGTAATACAGCCAACAGGAATGCATATTTTATTAACCATATGCCAAGCCAAACTCTAAAACCATTTCAGTGGAGTAAAAATGTAATCTTACAGGGAAAATGCAGCCTTTGAATCGCGGTCATCATTAATTAGGTGCACACAATTACTTCCTGGTTTCCACGCGGGTCCAGAACCTGTGTTTCTCCTGTGAAGCTATTCATGGAACATGCTATCAGTGGCACCACAGGAAAAGTAAGCACTCTTGAATTGCAACTAAGATGTCTGATGGGAGATGACTCTTGTCAGTAACTTGACAGAATGGGGTCGATGTCAGTGTATTGGAACATTCGGTATCAACATGTCAAGTTCCTGTGTGATCATGTTAAAGATATCCCAATTAAAGCTATATCTTGCATTCCTACTTACCATTGGATTAACAGCTGCCACTGAGACAAAAAATGGATTCTCTTTGGAATCAACAAACCCTGTCAGTTTAGAGCTTGTGCGTAGAAAGGTTTTTTTTTTATTATTATTTTATTTTTTGTTTTGTTTTTGTTACTATAGATAAATTGATTTTGACACATTTAAATTATTGTTACTTAAGAGAAGTGAAACATTTTGTTTAAGTAATGCAGTTAGCAGTCAAGTATAGTAATGGTTTGAATTAAGACTAGCCTTAAGTATCTTAAATGTTCAGTCACGAAATTTTTAACTTGTAAAAAATTCTAAAAATGTTGTTATTTTACAGTAAGTAGATCATTGCCTGCAGCTGCTTGATTAGGCCTAATTCAGTGTTATCCATATTTGTGAGGTTAATATCACCTGCTGTTTTAATACTCCATCACCAATCACTCAGGTCCTATACATAATATAACAAAACATAGCATTTTATTTTGATATTTAAAAGCCAGTAGCGTATTCTGGCATATAGGCTATATAGGTAGGCAACGCCCTCTGGGGTACCTGATCGATCGCCCCTGCACAGAGTTGGCAAGATCGCGATGGTAGAAAGGTGCCCCGAATTGTGCAATCCCGCCCCTGGATCGCGATGGGTGAAAGGTGCCCCAAATCGTGCCACCCCGCACAGAGCTCGCAAGATCGCGATGGGGAAAGGTGCCCCGAGTTGTTCCTGACAGGCTACTCAGCCTAAAAGGCTCTAAATGGTTAGGATTATAGATGCTCATAATGCATTCTTACATTCTGAACAAACATAAAATAACCATAATCAACAGTTTTGGTACACCGTGACACAGGATCGACTCAGTGGTCTTGCGAAACTAAGTGATTCCATGTGATTGCTAGGCAGATTTGACAAAGTCATTGATGATTTTGCATCAGTGAAAACTAGTAGGGGAGGGTTACATTTGAAATTATGTGTAATAGCACAAGCAGCAATCTGTAAGTATTCTGCCATTTTCTTTATTCATTGACTCTACAATTTTACTGTGCTATTTAAGTTCTGTATATATAATGTACATGTTAATATAATTTGCATATATATATATATACAGGTGCATCTCAATAAATTAGAATGTCGTGGAAAAGTTCATTTATTTCAGTAATTCAACTCAAATTGTGAAACTCGTGTATTAAATAAATTCATTGCACACAGACTGAAGTAGTTTAAGTCTTTGGTTCTTTTAATTGTGATGATTTTGGCTCACATTTAACAAAAACCCACCAATTCACTATCTCAAAAAATTAGAATATGGTGACATGCCAATCAGCTAATCAACTCAAAACACCTGCAAAGGTTTCCTGAGCCTTCAAAATGGTCTCTCAGTTTGGTTCACTAGGCTACACAATCATGGGGAAGACTGCTGATCTGACAGTTGTCCAGAAGACAATCATTGACACCCTTCACAAGGAGGGTAAGCCACAAACATTCATTGCCAAAGAAGCTGGCTGTTCACAGAGTGCTGTATCCAAGCATGTTAACAGAAAGTTGAGTGGAAGGAAAAAGTGTGGAAGAAAAAGATGCACAACCAACCGAGAGAACCGCAGCCTTATGAGGATTGTCAAGCAAAATCGATTCAAGAATTTGGGTGAACTTCACAAGGAATGGACTGAGGCTGGGGTCAAGGCATCAACCACACACAGACATGTCAAGGAATTTGGCTACAGTTGTCGTATTCCTCTTGTTAAGCCACTCCTGAACCACAGACAACATCAGAGGCATCTTACCTGGGCTAAGGAGAAGAAGAACTGGACTGTTGCCCAGTGTTCCAAAGTCCTCTTTTCAGATGAGAGCAAGTTTTGTATTTCATTTGGAAACCAAGGTCCTAGAGTCTGGAGGAAGGGTGGAGAAGCTCATAGCCCAAGTTGCTTGAAGTCCAGTGTTAAGTTTCCACAGTCTGTGATGATTTGGGGTGCAATGTCATCTGCTGGTGTTGGTCCATTGTGTTTTTTGAAAACCAAAGTCACTGCACCCGTTTACCAAGAAATTTTGGAGCACTTCATGCTTCCTTCTGCTGACCAACTTTTTAAAGATGCTGATTTCATTTTCCAGCAGGATTTGGCACCTGCCCACACTGCCAAAAGCACCAAAAGTTGGTTAAATGACCATGGTGTTGGTGTGCTTGACTGGCCAGCAAACTCACCAGACCTGAACCCCATAGAGAATCTATGGGGTATTGTCAAGAGGAAAATGAGAAACAAGAGACCAAAAAATTCAGATGAGCTGAAGGCCACTGTCAAAGAAACCTGGGCTTCCATACCACCTCAGCATTGCCACAAACTGATCACCTCCATGCCATGCTGAATTGATTATTGGTCTTATGATGTATTCTAATTTTTTGAGATAGTGAATTGGTGGGTTTTTGTTAAATGTGAGCAAAATCATCACAATTAAAAGAACCAAAGACTTAAACTACTTCAGTCTGTGTGCATTGAATTTATTTAATACACGAGTTTCACAATTTGAGTTGAATTACTGAAATAAATGAACTTTTCCACGACATTCTAATTTATTGAGATGCACCTGTGTATATATATATATATATATATATACATCTTTAGAAGTGATATGATAGGTGTGGGTGAGAAATAGATCGATAATCCCTTTTTACTCTAAATCTCCACATAAAATTCAGATCTGAAAGTGAAACTAAACAGGCATCACATGTGACTTCACATTTACATTTATGCATTTGGCAGACGCTTTTATCCAAAGCAACTTACAGTGCCCTTATTACAGGTACAATCCCCCTGGAGCAACCTGGAGTTAAGTGCCTTGCTCAAGGACACAATGGTGGTGGCTGTGGGGATTGAACCAACAACATTTTGCTTACCAGTTCAGTGCTTTAGTCCACTATGCCACCACCACCACTCCACTTACTTTAAGATGTGAAAGTGGAAATTTAGAGTTTTTATATTATTTAAAAAAAAAAAAAAAAAAAAAAAAAAAAAAAAAATTTTATGTGTTTCTCACCTACACCTATTATATCACTTCTGAAGACATGGATTTAACCATGTCTTATGTCTTATGGACTACTTTTATGCTGCCTTTATGTGATTTTTGTAGCTTCAAGTTAAGGGGGGCGCCACATCTGATCTCGCCTAGGGCACCAAGTAAGCCAGAACCGCACTGTTAAAAGCTAACGAGGACATTTGCATTGTTTTAATTTTTTCTATCCTCTCTAAAGTAAGCTACATTGAGACAAATACCTTGATAACATTAACAACAATGGTCTACCTGTAAATAATTTGATAATAAAGAAGCCCTAATTCTCGGGATTATCTGTATCAGCCTTGTACAATATATCTTAGTGCAGAAAAGCAGACATTAAGAACACCATCAGACATAATTCTTCATGGTATTTCAGTCGAAGGCTGTAATTACAGGCAGGATGGAGATCCACGTGAGGAATGATGGGTCCCTTTGTGCAGAAGTGTCCTCAGGGTGCTGCTTCTTCCATTGAGGTGTTTGTGCTGACAAAAGGGAAAGGAAGACAAAGAGTACGTTTTCTTAATTAAATAGCACAGCTCCAAACAAATCCTCATCAGGATCCTGCTGTCCAGCCTATCTCAATCAATAATTCACACCCATGGTGACTGTGAAAGTGCATGTTATTATTTATTTAATTTAGTCTTTGTAACACTGTACTAACAATTCATTTGTTATTGTGTTGCTATATGTAAGGACTATATAGGCTATAATTAACAATATAATTGTAGTGTGTATATATTATATATATATATATATATATATATATATATGTATTTATAAAATCAGTTAATTTTAGAGCGTGTTCAATGAGGATATGATGTGGATATGATGTCAAGGAATTAAACTAAAGAATTATGAATTAAACCAACCTTTTTTAGCAATAATTTGGCTTTAATGTTTTTAAACCTCTAATGGGTACATTTTTTAAAAGCGGTGCAAATCTTAAAAGTCTACATAATAGCTTTTACTATATAAATAAAAAATACAAATATTAATTGTTTGGTTAATTGCTTAACCTGCTGTTCAGCTGAAGAATATCAATTCAATACCTTGTCACTTTTGTGAGTCTTTCGCTAATAAAGAAGGGTCTCATTCACTCCAGATCTGACGTCTTTTCCCTGAGGAAGCCTCTACTCACCCATTATCTGTCTGCCAATTTTTACTGTTGACTTAGATCAATATGCCTCATTAATGTTAGAGGAAGCCTGTCGTCTGTTCATTTTATTTATTTATTCATTCAATCATTCCAATGAATGTTGTGCTGACTGTATTTGGCTCTCTGACTCTGACTTTTCTCAAGAGAGAAATTTTAATATGTAGTGAGAACAAATAATGGGAAAACATGGATCATCAGGTTTTACACAAACTAGCTGATCCATGCTTGAGTGCATACTGTCATTAAAGCAAAAAGGGGACAAATACTAAGAAATTCTTAAATGTATGTCAATTTGCTACTTTGCACTTAAATATCTAGGCTGATAATATAATTTGTAATGAAAAATGTGTATTAAATTAGAAATGAATGCAAAACAGAAGCCTAACCTTAACACATACTTATGGACCCCCAGCACTGCATTTGCTTATTTATTCAGTTTGTCAAATGAACTCATCTGTTAATCCACTACTAAGTTGAAAAGAAAAGCAACTGTTCCTAACAAAAGGCTCACTTCTTTGTCAAAGTGACAGAGACAACTATATCACATGCATGTTCATTCTATAGTCTTACAGGATATTTCCACATTTTATGGAGATTCACTTGCGAGAGAAGAGAGTTGTGCTCTCTCAACTTTCCTAACAGAGGCACCAGTGGTCCAGTGGAAGAGAAGCCACATGCAGCACAGGGACTGAAACTAGGATAAACAAGATTTTGGGAGACAGTTGTTGGTTTGATGACAGTTTCACAGACAGACATGATAAATTCCAAACATTTCTCAAGCTCTTAGATCCCAATCAAGTCTGAGTTAAACAAGAAAACCATTGTGTATGCAGTTGTGACCACGATGGATAATACAAAAGCAAAACTGCCCTTATCACACACGTATAAAAATATAGACACCAAAGGCCTCACAATAAACAATGGCCTTAAATAAACATAGTTTTATTGGCTTTATTGCATTACAAAATCAATCCAGGCTTATTAATATAGAGTAAATCATGTGCCAGAGGCAAACAGAAATAGAAAAACAATACAAGAGGCAAAGAGAAGGACATTGTATGTTTGAGGAAATCAATTTTCACACATTAGAACTATTATCTTATTAAGAAATGGATGACATCTAATAATTGAAAGATTACATAGCAAGGCATGGAAATGTTTTGAATAACTGATCATTGTTTAACAATAACTGTTTAATAATTCATGCATACTGCCTGGAATGAGGGTTTTACAAATTATAGCCTATATCTTACATTTTGTCTGAAATCATCTACACACTACATATTGGGGATAATAAACTATTAAATATTATGTATCAGTTTTAGATAAAATATTTACTTTTTTAGTAGAATTTGGCCTTTTTGAAGAGTTTTGGATTCCTCAAATGTTATTCTGCAGATACATACAGAAAGGATATCAGTAATGCTTATTTAAATGTACTGGACGAAAGAAAGCCTTTTCAAATATGCCATAAATGTGTATATAAGTTTATAAGCTGTTTATTTATTTTGCCGTTCAGATGCTGTTCAAGCACCTTTCCTTTGATTGTCTATTATGGGAGCTCTAGTAAAAACGCAGAGTAGAAACCTTTGCTGACTTCTCTTTACCCTCAATATTGTAAAAAAGATCAAAACAGCTTAATGCTACCAACTGCACAGTGCTGGGAAGATTACTTCTGAATTGTAATGTGATACTGTTACAAATTAAATGACTAAAATTTTAATTAGAAATGTATTCTCTTGGATTACATGCTTAAGGTAACAGAATCTGATTACTTTCAGATTACTTCTGATTTAGCTCTAGTTTATTTGATGGCACAGGCATTCGAGTAGAATAGTCTTGTATTTTGACATAAAAAAATAAATAAATAAAAAAAAAGGACGAAAATATATTATTCCATACCAACAAAAAGTAGATTTGAAGATTTACCAAATGTATATCAGCGTAAAGCTGATTTAGAACGAAAAAATTTTTACATTTAAAAAAAAAATTAAAAAATGTAAATATTAAAAAAAGAAGAATTGGGGGAATCAATAAATGATGAATAATTTACTACCATTGCCTGATTAATGGAATCGTGTAATAAAAAGGTAACTCTAATCTGATAACGAGTATTTTAAAATGTTATGTTATCTAATTAAAAATACTTGATTTTTTTTTGTAATCTGATTATGTAATCCCGATGTAATTCTGTTACTACCCAGCACTGCAACTGCAGCATGATCAAGGCACTGTACATACATTATGATTTTGAAAGATTTCACTTTTTAGAGAATAAATGACTGGACTTTTTAAATACAACAACAAACAAAAGTCCTGAAAAATGTCTGTAATCTGCATGACATTCCAATACTGTACCTGTATATTGGATGTCTTAATTAAGACCCCAAAGGTAAACAAATTTTTATATCAAATTTAATTGACCAAAAATTTTATTTTATTTACCCCTTCCCTCTGTATTCATTACCCAGATTCATGTTTAATACTCCAAGGACTACTACAGCTTTTAATGACAGGTTTACAGAGCCTGGCAGACCTTTCCTAATCTACCAGAGTAGATTTTCACTGCTGAAAAACATCAATACTGTTTTTTTGGTGTGGGTGTTCATGGGATTAGTTGTGTCTCAATAAGCCACATCCCCTAAACCACACACAACGTCCCCCAAAGAGCAGATCGGAGGCCAGTTTCCCTTTACAAAATTTAAAACTATACATTTTTAAAACAAACTTCAAAACTGATCCCAGATCAGCTATAAAGAGTAACTTCCACTAAAACCATTTTGATTACATTTTGATCGTGACACACAGAGCCTTGGTCTTCCTAAAAGCCATCATGGAATGACTATTTTGTAAAGAGCTTGATTTGTAAACTTCAAATAAATAATCTAAAATTCAGACAGACGATTTAATAGTGATGATATATTTACTTTCGAATGAATAGTTTAATGTGAAGCAAATGTGGTTACCAATACATCTAAATATACAAGTTTATCCAGCAATAACTGAGCTAAGCCAGTATTAGAACTGTGTTTCAGTGGCTATTTGGGAGTGACCTTCATTTGAATCAAAGCACATTCTACACTGCCACTCTCACTGACCTCCCAACATCGATCAATGTCTGTGTGAGAGAGAAAGTTGTCATTTATTCTTGAAGTGCAGATGTAGCAATGAAATGGATTTCTTTCTTTATCAAGAACAAACACATATTATGTTTTTTTTCATCACTTTCTTTGAAGCATTTCTCAGAGAATCCACAGCAATAACCTTCAGTACAGTTTGTCATTGTATGTCTTTTGTTGCCCAAAAATAAGGATAAAAAATCTTTCACCTGGGTTCAGCTCAGGATATTCAGATGCACAGTTCTAATTTCTTCTCAGAATAAGTTATTTTAGTCTTTAAAGAAGAAAGAAACTTGAGTCATCAAAGATCAGTGTGACAATAATATGTACAATATTATGAAAATGAAAGACACAAAAAATAAAAGGACACGATACTCAACCTCTCTAACTCTAAGTACCCATTAACAAGATCAACAATGAACCTGGCAAGCTAAAATTTAATGAATGAATCTCAAAGGCTTGAAAATATATAGTTTTATATAGATTCAAACTGACAGAACTGTTTCACAAATAGAAACACTGAAAAATGTTCCTCTTCCATGAGATCATAGCGTGTAATGTCTAAAGTTTGATTTTGAGGCAATTTGATCTAATATTTAATATTTCTTAAAATCTTGTAAATGTATGCACTGTAGCTAATGAATATCCTGGAAATTATCACATATATTTTGAAACAAAATACTTATTTGTCATTTTCAATTTTGTTCAAGGTGATTATATAAAAAATTTAAATAATTGTCCAATAAGTGAAAGGATAGCATTTGGGGTAAAAAGACCCCTGTTGCAGTGGCTAAAGGCCCCTTTTAAACACATTGTTTTTCTTGAATGGTTGAATTTGTTATGAAAAATGTTTAAAGTGGGCTCACATTGACTGATCCGATCACAATGGAGATTTATTTGTTTATAGAATACTTGAAATGTTCTGAAATGTTGAATGTGATTGAAATGAAAAAGAAATGATGCCCCCTTTTCCGTGGTTATTTTGAATAAGCATTATCTTAATTTGTTACTAAAAAAACCCATCTTGCTGTCTCAAAAGTATTTGCCTCAGTTGACAAATTTTGCCCATTAACTGTCTACACTATATCAGTATAACCCCCTGGAGGGCCTTTTACCCTAAGTGAGGGAGCCTTTTACCCCAGGTGTGGGGTAAGTTAGTCAGAAACTAAACATAAGTTTTTAAATGATTCTATACATGCAGCCGTACTACTCTTGGCCCTTCAGCAACTGTAACCACTTTTATTATGTGTAGAGGAATTGCTCCCAGAACCAAGTCATTTGATTTTTCAAGAGAAATTATGGGTTTCAGAGTCTAAAGACTGATGTCTCTGCTCTCCTATTTATTAAGAAACTATGTTTGCAGGAAGTCATGTTCTTCACTAATGTAAACTGAATCAGACTGATGACTACACTGCAGGCTCCCCAGACAATCAGTCATTTACTTTCAGTTCCTTCAGTGCTCATTTATCTGCTATTGGACCTGCTCCCAGAAAGCCTGTCTGAAGACATGTGCTGATTTCTGCTGTTTACTTGGTCAAATGTGGATAAAAATAAGGGAAAAAAATAAGGGTGTCCTTTACTGATTCTGTTTCTAAACAGCCATACATACTGTTTGATGGCCATGCTGTGCTCGGAACCCCTCTCTCTCTCTGTCTCTCTCTCCTCACACCTTCTCAGTGCCACTATTTAACTACATTCCTCCCACCTTTACAGTCTAAACATGTCCAGTCACACCAGTCTGTTAGCAGCTGACTATTCATCACAGCCCCTCTAAATAAACAGCTGAGGTGTTTGAGAGATGGCCAAACAAAGGCCACTCACTGGCCATTCATTGAGTTAATGTAATGGATTAGAAATAACAAGAAATAACTTCCACTTTTTCCTCTTTGGATGCAGTCACAAATTACAGTCCCTTTACTTTTCATCTGCCAAATCTCAAGTTCCAAATGAATTACTGTCAATGTTCAGGAAGTAACTTAAAAGTAAAAAGTAAAATAAAAATTAGATTAATTTACTAATGTCTTTGTCAAAAAAGTAATTATTTTATTAATTTCTTTACATTCTTAAATGAATAGTTCACCCAAAAATTAAAATTCTCTCATCATTTACTCACCCTCATGCCATCCCAGATGTAAATGACTTTCTTTCTTACACAAAGATTTTTAGAAGAATATCTTAGCTCTGTAGGTACATACAATGCAAATAAATGGTGATCAGTCCTTTGTAGCTCCAAAATCCACATAAAGGAAACAAAAGTAGCCCTTAAGTCTCCAGTGGTTAAATCCCTATCTAATGATATAATAGGTGTGGGTGTGAAATAGATCAATCTTTAAGTCCTTTTTTTACTCTAGATCTCCACTTTCACTTTTACATATGAAAGTCACATGTGGTACCTGTTTAGTTTCATCTGAAAGTGAAAGTTAAAGTGGGGATTTAGAGTAAAAAAGACTTAAAAATGGTTCTGTTTCTCATCCTCACCTATTGCATCACTTCTGAAGATATGGATTTAACCACTGGAGTCATAAGGATTACTTCTATGTTTCCTTTATGTGATTTTTTGGTGCTATAAAGGTCTGATCACCATTCACTTGCATTGTATGGACCTACAGAGCTGAGATATTTTTCTAAAAGTCTTTATGTTCTGCTGAAGAAAGAAAGTCATACACATCTGGGATGGCATAAGAGTGAGGAAATGATGAGAATATATTTTTTGGGTGAACTATACCTCTAAACACTTTTCACAGAAAAGTTTTTGTTTTTTGCTCAACGACTTAAAAATAATGCCTGTATTTCCTGCTTTTTCATTGTTGCATGCAAGTTGTACACTCAGCACCACACGTTTCTCCCTTGGGTATTACCCATTAGGGGACATACTCCCTTCAGCTGTCACAGAAACGCAAACAGACTTGCATATGAATTTAATTCATGTTTTAAATTCTACATGAATAATACTATTTTAGAAATGTGCATCCCAAGTTATGTACTTGAACATTATTTAAACTACTTTTTGAACTAAAAGTATTTAGAATACAGTAATAAAGTACTTTGTACGACCAACACTACTGTTATGGTTTTACTGTTGTCATGGATTATTGAAGTCCTTCTACCCAAGGTTGTATCTTAAGCAACAGATGCACTACATGAGCTGAATGTTTTGTGGTTTCTTGCACAATAACACTGTTCACAAAAGGGTGCTTATAAATACGTGAATGAGACAGAGATTGCTCATATTATGGAGAAGAAAAGTATGAATTTATACAATGTATAGAACTTGAATTTTTCTTGTGATTTTTTACTTTTTTTTTTAGTTGTTTTACAATGTTAATAATGTACTATTACATTACAAACAATGTCCATACTCTCAACTTCCTGTTTATAATAAACTTCAAAACCTTGCCTCTTCCCATCCAGCCACACCTCAATATTACTGTTTAATTCTGTAAGTGGTCAGACGTGGAGGGTGGCACAGTTCAAAGCAACTATTTATCCTCTGAGTTAAGTGAAACACAAAGCCTGTTAGTGTTCACAACTATCAGACTGGCATCATGGCCTCTCGCCCTCCCACAGATTCCTGCCTGCCCCGCCTTTGAAGTAGAAAGGATTGACAGCCAGGATTTCCCCTTGCCCAGTTAAGATTGGGTCATCAGATAGGCGCAGATGGCATATCTCTCATAATCCTGTATGTGGATCTTTCTCTTTACTCTCAGCCACCAAAGCAGAGCAGCTGAGCACAGGACATAAAGCTGTCATAGCAGTGCATTGTCATAAATTCACACATTTGTCTATTACAGAAGCAGGGCATGAAATAATTGAAATGTTTCCAAATGGAGGCATTGTTCATGGAAATAAAGTTGTATCTTGATGAGAAGAGTCTTCAGCACCCTCAATTAAATGCAACACAAGTTTTTACCTCAAACATGTTCTGAACGATAAACCAAAACTTGCCTTTATGCAGCACCTCTGAGAAAATAAAAAGCACTTATCTCAAAAAAGAAAGAAATAAAAAAATAGTAGACTAATAAAGTGGGCTATAAAACTTTCCATGAAACACACAGTAGAAATATGAAACATTATCATGTGATCAAATGACTATTCACCCACATGCTGTTCCTAACCCAGATGACTTCCTTCTCTTCAGGAGATGTTAGGTAGAATGTTTGTCTTAGTCATTCACATTCACTAAATCTTTTTTCCATACAATAAAAGTGAATGGCAAATTAGACTAGCATTCTACTTAACATCTTTTTTTGTGTTCCAAAAAAGTCATTTTCATTTTTGGGTGAACTATCTCTGGAATGACGATTACAAACATGAAACTTATAAAAGAAGTTTACAAGGACACAAATAATCCCTCCTTTTCTTCAGAGATGGTTTTGAACAGAGGGGAAAAAACTGGCTCCAGTATTTAGATGAACATGTGGCAGGACAATGTAACCCAACACTGCCTGATACTGAAGCGATGTGCTGCCAGGCATCTTACACTATACACTACAAAACATAACACAAAGGTGACGCCAGTTAGCCTCCCTTTCAATAAAGTCTGTTCTAAAGTGCCAAAGCCTTGAAGATGCTGAATAAGGAATAAAAGATCCTTATTAGAAAGACTGCAATGGAATGGAATGTCTGATGGGATTTCCCCATTAGACGGTCTGTCAAATCAGAGCTGTGTTGATTAGAAAGAAAACACACACGCACACAAAAGATCAAAGTTTAATATCCACGTAACTGGTGGGAATCCTTTTGTTTAGAATATGTGACTGTGAATATGACGAAAATGCAAAAATGCAAAAAAAACAAAAAACAAAAAAAAAACAAAGGATGATGTTCACTCAGTCAAATGCTACACAACAGACACTTTAGGAGCCTGAACAGGCTTGTGTTCTGATCCTGCTGGTCTCACTCAGTTCACTGCGGCGTTTTTGAGCCCTTATTGAATGTGCAGCCAAAACTCTTCTGCAATAAAAACTTGTAACTGAATACACTACCTAATCCAGCCAGGCCAATCAAAAGCACACATCAGCTTTGCAGAGGTTGAATGCCCAGTCACTCCCCAGCTCCCCTCTCATGTCACAGCATGATGTTTAAGGACAAAGTCAGAGAGCTGGAAAAGATGGGACACTTTTGAGGGCAACCCTCCCAAAATTGTCAATCACTACCCCTTAGTTTTAAACATTGCCTACCAAAAACATTACATCACTTAATCTACTCCCAATAAAACATGACTAGTTAAACACAACTGTCATTGTGTTCATGCTGTATAACCAGAGGAGGACTGGCTCCCCCAAGTTTTTTTTTTCTCTCTCTCTCTCAAGGAGTTTTTGATCCTTGTCACTGTCACCTTTGGCTTGCTCACTGGGGGATTAAAGACATTAGGGCATGATTTTCAATTAAGTTTTTCCAGTGAAGGTGTTCACTAGGGACTTTAAGACACTGAAGACAATCAGTATGATTTTAATGTGTATTTTGAAAAGCGCTACAAATAATAAAAATTACTTGGAAAAAATGACTATTATTTGACAAGAATGTTCTGGCTTGACTTTGAGAAATATGTGAAACATCGGCAACATAAAGCCTACAGTATACAGCTTTATTTATTTACTGGGTTAAAGAGAGTATACTTTATGGTTGTGCTTTTGCATCAAGCATTTAGATGTAAGATTGATTACGGGTGGTCTTGTGGGAGGTGAGTGGGAGGAAGGGTAATTTAATGTAACAGTCCTAAAAAGAGCATTAGCTGAGTCAATATATTTTTATGTCCTGTTGTATTCTTCAGACTGTTTTGCCATTATAGTATGGAACATTATATTTAATGTCTAAATAATATCAGAATAATCATGGATTACTGGAGGTCATTTCAGGAGGCTGATCACTTTCTGAAATATACTGAGCTGTTAACTTGATACTACATGTACCTTAACATATGCTATAAAAGTGTACATTTATGATTTAGGGAAATTTTGTTTTCATGTTTTGTTAATTACAAACTTTGGTTTTTAACATAACACAAAAGCACATTCATGATCATTGTCATTTTATTTTCAACTTTTTTAATAGTTTAATAGTTTTTACTTAGGTTTTGTCAGTGTTATGTGCATGTATTCAAGACTCTTCACTTTGAGCAACACATAAATTTGGACAGCTGATGCTCAGTTAGTTGCAGTTGTTTCTTAGAAAAATCAATTTACCACGCCCTTATGAAATACAATTGGTTTAGATGTATCCACTGAGCCAATCAGAAACCCCTGACTTCAAACACACTCACTCGTCCCGACCACAAACCATCATGCTGTATGGAAACTATGGGCTCATCTTTGCGCAAGAGACCCAATAAAACCGCCTCTACTGACTCTGCACTTGAGTTTTTTTTCTTTTCTTTTTGCTCTCAACAGGACAAAAAAATACAACCATAAAAATGGGTGACTGACTCAAAAACGCGAAATTTGTTTTTACACACAACAGTAACAACGTGGCGAAGAGGTTAAAATGCCAAGTGTCGTGTTGCCGGGGTCGTAACACTGATCCTGAAACACTCAAAGTAGCATGATTTAGCTACTGCACATAGGAGTGAATTCTGAAGACACCAGAGAGGGGTTATTGCCCTCATTGTGTGGATGGGGTAATCATTGATGTCATTATAAAATAAACTCACAAATAGACTGCTGCGCATATTGAAAGAATGGCTTATCATCACTTTTCACCGGCCGGTCCCTCGGACTTCACCATTAGTTCGATGCTTGGACAGCAGTCTCAGTTTTTCCCGCATGGATACGGGAAGCAACAGTTTGGAAACGTGGTCTATAACTCCATTCGTTTGGCACTCAAAGAAGCGGATTCTCCTGCTCACCTACCCGTAGACACTAGAGATTCCCAACTGGCACCTGTGGATGACCCCGCGGTTCACCTGGAGGGCAAGGAACTGTGGGGCCAGTTTCACAAAAGCGGCACGGAGATGGTCATAACAAAGTCTGGAAGGTAAGAACTAGACTAGACTAGGCTATTCGTTGACTGTGTTACAACTTAGGCCTAATTATTTTAGTTGTTTTGAAACGCGCAAAGGCGCGCAGGTCTTATGAAAATGCGCCTTTACGCATTCAGCCGAAACCTGCTTCACAGTTTCTTATACAATTTGCATGTGTATTTATTTGTTGAGGTGACAGCATGTAGCCTATTAAAGCATGTATGTAAACGAAATAAATAAATAAATAATGTATTTTGCTTCTTTGAGGCGAATGTTTCCACCATGTAAAGTGCGCTGCAGCGGATTTGACAGAAACGCGAGATATATTCTGCTGATGGATATAGTTGCGGCTGATGACTACAGATACAAGTTTCACAACTCTCGCTGGTCGGTGGCTGGCAAGGCCGACCCAGAAATGCCGAAGCGAACGTACGTTCATCCAGACAGTCCTGCCACCGGGGAACATTGGATGTCCAAAATTGTGACCTTTCATAAACTGAAGCTGACGAACAACACATCTGACAAACATGGATTTGTGAGTGGTTTCATTTGTGATTCATGATTGATGGTCGATTTTTCCTGCAAATTTCACATTAATTTGATTTTTCTCTACGCTACGTTCAATTCTAAACGCAACTCTCTCTTGCATTAAAGTTAGATTTTTCATATGATTGTTTAAATTTAGTTAATTCGAAGAGTATTTAGGAGTATCTTGTAACCTGAATCCGCATCATACAAAGAGATGGTCTTTATTCTGTTAAAAATAATTCATAACAAGCAAACATAATTCATTTTATTTTTATTTTGCTGTTGATTTGCAGACGGTTTTAAACTCCATGCACAAATATCAGCCGAGGTTTCATATTGTTCGAGCCAACGATATCCTCAAACTTCCTTACAGTACATTCAAAACCTGCGTGTTTCCTGAGACAGAATTCATCGCTGTGACAGCATACCAAAATGAAAAGGTGAGCAGACTTATCAATTTAAATGTTACATGGGGGATTCCCTAATTCAGCTAATGGGGGGCTCATGTTTCTAGCCAACTGACCATAAAATGTATCCTTTATCAGTTGATTGTAGACTGAAGTTTCAGAAAAATGGGAACAACGTGTTTAAATGTTTTTTAGATTGACCAAACACAAAATACATACAGTTACCCACTAAAAATGTAAACAATTTCCAACACATAAGATATGTTATATGTCATCTTCATACAAAATGTAAACATATGTTTTTTATTATCATTATTATTGTATTTTTAATGACAGGTAACTCAGCTGAAAATCGATAATAATCCATTTGCGAAAGGATTCCGTGAGACCGGGAATGGGAGACGAGAGAAAAGGTCAGAAACTTTTGTCAATTGTTTTTCTTTTCTTCTTTAAAATGTCCTAAATATAGGTCTGAAGAGATTTCATGTCATACCAATTGACAGTATTTTTATGATATTTAGGAAACAAACATTGCATCAGAGATGTGAAGAAGTGGAACCGAAAAAAATAATTGTTTTGTCGGAAGATTCATCTTTTGACCAAAGTTCATCGAATTACTTAATTCACGAACTCAATGTCGTGACATCAACCTCAACAGGTGTGTGGTTGGAATACCTGTATAATTAATGGAGAAAACATTTGTATCGTAAACAAATTTAAACTATATATTATTCGTTATTGTTTATAGAAGTATGCTTTTTCATCATCATCTCTTTTGTTCTTTTTTGTCCTCTTTTGAATTTTAATGTTATGAGATATTAATTTTACAGATAGTAATGAGAGTGACCTGGATGGAGATGGAGAGGAAAAGGAGAGTAACGGAGATGGCAAGAACTCAGTTTCTCCGGATAAGCAAAATTCCAGAGAAATCTCTACAAAAGTTCAAGAACCAATGAATGGATCAAAAGATGAGAAACAAGAAGATAGGAATGTAGAGATCAACAGCAGGGAAAAACATGGTGAGGAGGGTGAAAATGAACCCTTTGATAACAGAAATGGAGAACAACACAAGTTTAAAGCAGATGAGACTGATGTGTCTTCCAAGTGTTTGCTCGCTCGGCACTATTACATCCCCACACCAGGCCTAATTCATTCTCTGTGTGTGCCACCGCATTTCTTGTCAAATTTATGTCAGTTTAATTATGCTGGAACCATCCCACTTTTGGCACCTGAAGCAACTGGTTCTTGGCTATCCAGAAAATCAAAGGAAGGGGAGGGCCAAGGTTACATCTCTAGAGTCTCATCCTCACAACAAGGACTCACTGGTATGCCAGATTTACCACCCAGCTTTCAGAACACACAGAACGACAAAACGACCTCTCAGGTAGGTCCTTATTTCACATACAGTCCATTTTAACAAACTGAACCACTGATCACTGTTCTACTGTTCACTGTATTTGATCTGTTTGGTATTTTCACAGGGTGTGCTTGTTTCAGAACATGGAAGTATCTTACCTTATCCACAGAATTACAGAACCACATCTGCTGCCACCTCCTCTGGGGTATCTTACCAGGTTCACCATCCCCATTTTCTCAATGTGAGCTACCGACCCCGATGCAGACCCTACCCTCTAATGTCACAAACCTCATTATTTCTATCAGATTGTGAAACTGATACAAACAAGCATGCGGTTACTGGATTTCCTGGATCACCTTTGGTTACATCACAACATGACTGTGAGCAAAACACACTGCATCTTGGGTTCTCTAGAGTCTGTACAGGAACAGAAACAAATTCAACATGTAAAAAATCAATAAAAAATTAAGCTGTGATGATGTGCATTATAAGCCTATGTATCAGCTAAAGATCTGGATTAAAAGTTAATATATTTATTCATTAGTCTTTATCTGCTGTGTAAAGGTGTGAACAATTATAAAATTCACAAAAGAGTTGCAGAGCAACCATTAAATAAATTACACTTTTTATACCCGTCTCTATGTTTTCCTCTTTCTTTCCTTCCTCTTTTTTTTTCCAAAATTTGAAGTTATTTTCTTTATCTATTTAGATTTTTTAAAATGGGTAGACATTGATTTATTGCAACATAGTTTGTAGATAGTTAGCCTACTAGTGATTTAACTAATCTACATGTCATTTAAAGGGTTAGTTCACCCAAAAATGACAATTCTTTCATCATTTACTTACCCTTATGCCATCCCAGATGTTTATGACTTGTGTATGATCTGCTGAACTTAAATTAAGATTTTTAGAAGAATTTCTCAGCTGTTTTGGTCCATACAATGCAATTGAATGGATGCCAAAATGTTGAAGCTCCAAAAATCACATAAGTCAGCATAAAAGTAATCAATAAGATTTCAGTGGTCTTCAGAAGTGATATGATAGGTGTAGGTGAGAAACAGATCAATATTTAAGCCCTTTTTTTATTATAAATTCTCCTCCCTGCTCAGACAATTTCCACTATAACTTTCACTTTCTTCTTCTCATGTTTTTGTTGATTCACATTATTCATGCATACTGCCCCGTACTGGGAAGGGAGAATAATTTCTAGCAAAAAAGGACTTCAATATTGATCTGTTTCTCACTCACAACTATCATATCACTTTTGAAGATATGGATTAAAACACTGGAGTCATATGGATTACTTTTATGATGCTTTTATGTGCTTTTTGGTGCATCACAATTTTGGCACCCATTCACTTGCATTGTATGGACCTACAGAGCTGAAATACTCTTCTAAAAATCATAATTTGTGTTCTGCAGAAGAAAGTCATAAACACCTGGGATGGCATGAATTTGACCTAAATTTGAGTAATATGTAATTATATAATATAGCCACTTAACACATACACAAACACACACACATATATACACTGGCAGCCAAAAGTTTGGAATAATGTACAGATTTAGCTGTTTGGAAGGAAATTGGTCCTTTAATTCACCAAAGTGGCATTCAACTGATCACAAATTATAGTCAGGACATTACTGCTGTTAAAAACAGCACCATCACTATTTGAAAAAAGTCATTTTTGATCAAATCTAGACAGGTCTCATTTCCAGCAGCCATCACTCCAACACCTTATCTTTGAGTAATCATGCTAAATTGCTAATTTGGTACTAGAAAATCACTTGCCATTATATCAAACACAGTTGAAAGCTATTTGGTTTGTTAAATGAAGCTTAACATTGTCTTTGTGTTTGTTTTTGAGTTACCACAGTATGCAATAGACTGGCATGTTTTAAGGTCAATATTAGGTCAAAAATGGCAAAAAAGAACAGCTTTCTCTAGAAACTCGTCAGTCAATCATTGTTCTGAGGAATGAAGACTATACAATGCTTGAAACTGACAAAAAAACTGAAGATTTCGTACAAAAGGTGTACACTACAGTCTTCAAAGACAAAGGACAACTGGCTCTAACAAGGACAGAAAGAGATGTGGAAGGCCAGATATACAACTAAACAAGAGCATAAGTACATCAGAGTCTCTGGTTTGAGAAATAGATGCCTCACATGTCCTCAGCTGACAGCTTCATTGAACTCTACTCGCTCAACACCAGTTTCATGTACAACAGTCAAGAGAAGACTCAGGGGTGCAGGCCTTATGGGAAGAATTGCAAAGAAAAAGCCACTTTTGAAACAGAAAAACAAAAAGAAAAGATTAGAGTGGGCAAAGAAACAGACATTGGACAACAGATAATTGGAAAAGAGTGTTATGAATCTTAACCCTATTGAGCTTTTGTGGGATCAGCTAGACTGTAAGGTGTGTGAGAAGTGCCCGACAAGACAGCCACATCTATGGCAAGTGCTACAGGAAGTGTGGGTTCACCTGAATATCTGGACAAACGAACAGCTAGAATTCCAAGGATCTGCAAAGCTGTCATTGCTGCACATGGAGGATTTTTTTTGATGAGAACTCTCTGAAGTAGTTTAAGAAGTTCTGAACATTTTTCTCAAATTGTAATAGTAATTTTTAACGTTATTAATGTCCTGACTATACATTGTAATCAGTTGAATGCCACTTTGGTGAATAAAAGTACCAATTTCTTTCCATAAGAACAAAATCTGTACATTATTCCAAACTTTTGGCCACCCAGTGTGTCTGTGTGTGTGTGTGTGTGTGTGTGTGTGATATATATATATATATATATATATATATATATATATATATATATATATATATATATATATATATAAAATATCTAGTGAGATTTTTAAAACTAATAACACTGACCCACACACGTTTTGCACCTTGTGTTTGCAGGATCTCAATCTCAGATGGTTCAGCGTGTGACGCAGGGGGCGAGACCATATATATACACCGATCAGCCACAACATTAAAACCACCTGCCTAATATTGTGTAGGTCCCCCTCGTGCCGCCAAAACAGCGCCAAACCGCATCTCATCACAATTGTACAGAGCAGTTATCAGAGTTACCGTAGACTTTGTCAGTTCGAACCAGTATGTTTAAAAAAAAGTTACTTTTTTTTTTTTTTTTTTAAATGGGAAAAATTACTGAGTGCACCTTAAATTCTTGTGTTGAATCTATGCATTCATTTCAAACTGACCGTCTAGGCAACATGATTGCACATCCCAATTTCACCACAAGAGGTCGGTCTTAAACAAGAAACTCACGATGGAGCAAAACGATTGACGTTGAGGTTGGGAGGGGGAATCTAAAATAAATAAATAAATAAATAAAATCATACTTAGCGTTTTTAATGATATAGGATACATCTCCACTGTTGTTTCTTAGTGATATTTATAATTTTTCTCTCCCTAAAATATTTCTTATAATTGATATGACCCGAGTTGGCGCAATCCATGGTTAGAAACAGAGCGTATGGTTTATTGACAAAGCACAGAACGTAATGTAAGTACCTAAACAAGTTCTTATCATTTAGTTATTGATATAAACGCTTAATAATTTATATAAAATGACGTACGCTCTGGTGAAAATGACGTCATCGCTAAGCGCCAACTAAATTGTTAAATGAAATAGCTCCGCTTTTGCCTTGTGTGCGTTATAAGTAGTATAATATGGTATATGTTCGGTCACAGTGCGTCACGTAGATTGCATTTAATCGAATAAAAAACGCAAGTAATATGTCGACTGGTATTTACATATGCAACTCCAAAACCAGCGCTCGGTAGCATCTGTCGTGCATTAGCTGGAAGATCATTTTGCCGTTCTTCCTCACTGCTGTGCAGAAATAAAAAAAGACCATGCCACAGATTTCGATTAATTATTATTATATTTTATTATGTGGACAGTTCTTGTTGCTCCTCACAGTGCTTCTTCTACAGTGTCTGGATGGGATTCATTCTCAAAACTCAACCGAGCCACCCGGAAACAGAGTGACGACCAGCAAATTAGTTCTGTTCAGCGAACAGCCCGAAGAAAATGTGACGGAGAGTGTTATACCTACCGAAACATCAAATCATATTGAGCAATATGAATACAGCCCTCCATCACCAGTAGTCCTTTGTCGATACCTGTAAGTAAACGCCTCAATTTGCGGAAGCGTGCAAGCTGTTTTTAATGTAAACAGTGTTTGCTTATGTACAGTTGAAGTCAGAAGTTTACATACACTTAGGTTGAAGTCATTAAAACTCATTTTTTAACCACTCCACAGATTTCATATGAGCAAACTATAGTTTTGCAAATCGTTTAGGACATCTACTTTGTGCATGATACGAGTCATTTTTCCAACAGTTGTTTACCGACAGATTGTTTCACATTTAATTGACTATATCTCAATTCCAGTGGGTCAGAAGTTTACATACACTAAGTTAACTGTGCCTTTAAGCAACTTGGAAAATTCCAGAAAATGATGTCAAGCCTTTAGCCAATTAGCTTCTGATAGGCTAATTGGAGTCAATTGGAGGTGTACCTGTGGATGTATTTTAAGGCCTACCTTCAAACTCAGTGCCTCTTTGCTTGACATCATGGGAAAATCAAAAGAAATCAGCCAAGACCTCAGAATTTTTTTTTTTGTGGAACTCCACAAGTCTGGTTCATCCTTGGGAGTGATTTCCAAATGCTTGAAGGGACCACATTCATCTGTACAAACAATAGTACGCAAGTATAAACACCATGGGACCACGTGCCATCATACCGCTCAGGAAGGAGACACATTCTGTCTCCTAGAGATGAACGTAGTTTGGTGCGAAAAGTGTGATCAATCCAGAACAACAGCGAAGGACCTTGTGAAGATGCTGGAGGAAACAGGTAGACAAGTATCTATATCCACAGTAAAACGAGACCTATATCGGCATTAGGGCTGCAACTAATGATTATTTTGATAATTGACTAATCTAACAATTATTAGAACGATAATTTGACTATTTGGGTGATTATTGCAATGATTAATCATTAGCTCTAAACCGACTATTCAGCTTGTGCCCAGACTTAAAAGGTTGTATTAAACGTGCTTGCTAACAATAAAGAGGACAAAATCATCTTTTAAAAATACCTCTAAATGATATTAACTGAATTAAAGGGAAACAATACTTTTTATTAAGTTTAGTTCAATAAAGGAGTTCACTACAAAAAAATCCTATTATCAAGTGTATTTGTCTTTTTTTCCATTTAAAATAGTTTAAAAATCCTTAAAACAAGATACATTTACTTTAAGTAACATATAAGATATTTAGGTCCTGCTTTAAGAGACTGTATCTTAAATATAAGTGAATTTTGTATATTAGTGTATTTTTTTCACTTGATTATATTTCTGTGAGTGCAGTAAAGACAAAATAAACTTATATTCAAGATCTATTCTCTAAAAGCAAGTCTAAATTTCTTATATGCTGCTTCTCAGGTGAATGCATCTTTTTTTTTTTAAAGGAGTTTTAGATTTTAAAATATTTGTATTTTTAATATTATATTCAACATTGTCAGATTTAAAAAAAAAAAACTGCAGAATAGCTGCAAAAGTAAATGTACGTTTTTAAAGAAGTTTGCAACTTTTTTTTTTCTTTGCAGTGTATAATGGGGCGAAGACTACCCTCTCTCACCTTTTTGTTCACTTCAATCCATCTTTAACTTACAAAAAAACGAACTCTCTCTTATTAATAAAGCTGCGTTTTGCCTATTTTCTTCACGATAAGAAATGCACAGTGACATATATTATGATTCAATAAGTTGCCATCGCGTTATAATCTAGCTGCATTAAGCACGCGCACTCGAGGGACGAGCGTCCCCGCAACGGAGTACCTCAGCCGGGTGCAGTTTCAATCTCTCCCCCTTAGATCGGGACACTTCGCGCAACTCATAGAAGAGGCGCTGACCGCACAGAGAAATGCCAGTTTCCTTATATTAACTTTAATAAAGCTATAACGCATTAAATAGGACTGCATTAAAGATGTAACGACGGGGTGTTTCCTTTAAAGACGCTCGACACTCAAGTTTTGCTTAAGCTGAGCATCAGCTCCGGCTCTGCTTATTCCACAACAAGAGTGCTTCTGTATTTACTTATTTTGTATTTTTGTATTATTATAATTCCCTCATACTTTGCGATCTACATCACCTCAAGCTGTTTGGAAAGTTTAGAGTCACAGTCCAGAGGCAGATGTTTTCTTCCTCTCCTCAGTCGGGCGTGAGCTGCAGTGCTGCTCTTGTGTGCAATCATTAGAGTTTCATATGATCTTATGTTACGTTACGTTAAGATCAAACGACTATTCGACAATGAAAATTGTTTTCGACAATTTTTTTTATTGTCGACGTTGTCGATAAGGTCGACTAATCGTTTCAGCCCTAATTGGCTTAACCTGAAAAGCTGCTCAGCAAGGATAAGCCACTGCTCCAAAACCGCCATAAAAATGCCAGACTACAGTTTGCAATGCACATGGGATCAAAGATCTTACTTTTTGGAGAAATGTCCTCTGGTCTGATGAAAAAAAAAAGTGAACTGTTTGGCCATAATGACCATTGTTATGTTTGGAGGACAAAGGGTGAGGCTTGCTAGATGAAGAACACCATCCCAACTGTGAAGTAAGGGTACAACATCATGTTGTGGGGGTGCTTTGCTACAGGAGGGACTCGTGTACTTCACAAAATAGATCATCATGAGCAAGGACAATTATGTGGATATATCGAAGCAACATCTCAAGACATCAGTCAGGAAGTTAAAGCTTGGTTGCAAATGGGTCTTCCAAATGGACAATGACCCCAAGCATACCTCCAGAGTTGTGGTAAAATGGCTTAAGGACAACAAAGTAAAGGAATTGGAGTGGCCATCACAACGCCCTGACCACAATCCGCTAGAAAATTTGTGGGCAGAACTGAAAAGTGTGTGCAAGCAAGGAGGCCTACAAACCTGACTCAGTTACACCAGTTCTGTCTGGAGGAATGGGCTGAAATTCTAGCAATTTATTGTGAGAAGCTTGTGGAAGGCTATCCAAAACATTTGACCCAAGTTAAACAATTTAAAGGCAATGCTACCAAATACAGGTGCTGGTCATATAATTAGAATATCATCAAAAAGTTGATTTATTTCACTAATTCCATTCAAAAAGTGAAACTTGTATATTATATTCATTCATTACACACAGACTGATATATTTCAAATGTTTCTTTTAATTTTGATGATTATAACTGACAACTAAGGAAAATCCCAAATTCAGTATCTCAGAAAATTAGAATATTGTGAAAAGGTTCAATATTGAAGATACCTGGTGCCACACTCCAATCAGCTAATTAACTCAAAACACCTGCAAAGGCATTTAAATGGTCTCTCAGTCTAGTTCTGTACGCTACACAATCATGGGGAAGACTGCTGACTTGACAGTTGTCCAGAAGACGACCATTGACACGTTGCACAAGGAGGGCAAGACACAAAAGGTCATTGCAAAAGAGGCTGGCTGTTCACAGAGCTCTGTGTCCAAGCACATTAATAGAGAGGCGAAGGGAAGGAAAAGATGTGGTAGAAAAAAGTGTACAAGCAATAGGGATAACCGCACCCTGGAGAGGATTGTGAAACAAAACCTGTTCAAAAATGTGGGGGAGAACCACTACGCACAGACGTATGCAAGACATGGGTTTCAGCTGTCGCATTCCTTGTGTCAAGCCACTTTTGAACAACAGACAGCGTCTGAAGCGTCTCGCCTGGGCTAAAGACAAAAAGGACTGGACTGCTGCTGAGTGGTCCAAAGTTATGTTCTCTGATGAAAGTAAATTTTGCATTTCCTTTGGAAATCAGGGTCCCAGAGTCTGGAGGAAGAGAGGAGAGGCACACAATCCACGTTGCTTGAGGTCCAGTGTAAAGTTTCCACAGTCAGTGATGGTTTGGGGTGCCATGTCATCTGCTGGTGTTGGTCCACTGTGTTTTCTGAGGTCCAAGGTCAACGCAGCCGTATACCAGGAAGTTTTAGAGCACTTCATGCTTCCTGCTGCTGACCAACTTTATGGAGATGCAGATTTCATTTTCCCACAGGACTTGGCACCTGCACACAGTGCCAAAGCAACCAGTATCTGGTTTAAGGACCATGGTATCCCTGTTCTTAATTGGCCAGCAAACTCACCTGACCTTAACCCCATAGAAAATCTATGGGGTATTGTGAAGAGGAAGATGCGATATGCCAGACCCAACAATGCAGAAGAGCTGAAGGCCACTATCAGAGCAACCTGGGCTCTCATAACACCTGAGCAGTGCCACAGACTGATCGACTCCATGCCACGCCGCATTGCTGCAGTAATTCAGGCAAAAGGAGCCCCAACTAAGTATTGAGTGCTGTACATGCTCATACTTTTCATGTTCATACTTTTCAGTTGGCCAAGATTTCTAAAAATCCTTTCTTTGTATTGGTCTTAAGTAATATTCTAATTTTCTGAGATACTGAATTTGGGATTTTCCTTAGTTGTCAGTTATAATCATCAAAATTAAAAGACATAAACATTTGAAATATATCAGTCTGTGTGTAATGAATGAATATAATATACAAGTTTCACTTTTTGAATTGAATTAGTGAAATAAATAAACTTTTTGATGATATTCTAATTATATGACCAGTACCTGTACTAACAAAGTGCATGCAAACTTCTGACCCACTGGGAATGTGATGAAAGGAATAAAATCTGAAATAAATCATTCTCTATTATTCTGACACTTCACATTCTTAAAATAAAATAGTGATCCTAACTGACCTAAGACAGGGAATGTTTTCTACGATCAAATGTCAGGAATTGTAAAAAAAAAACTGAGTTTAAATATATTTGGCTTAGTTGTATGTAAACTTCTGACTTCAACTGTAGTAGGTTTGACCGTTTGGCCTTTTATGACAATTTGCCCCAAAAGCGGGGAATGTTGTGTCACAATGCAACGCACAATTAAACATAGGCTTTTCAGCAAAAATCATTGTTTTGGCCAACAAATATAAAAAATGTAACTGACTTTCATGCAAAAAAATGAATAATTATTTTACTTTTGTTAAAAACCTGCCTTAATATAGTTGACCCTTGCCTTAAAGGGATAGTTCACCCCAAAATGAAAATTCTCATGACTTACCCGCTTGCCATCCCAGGTTTATAACTTTCTTTCTTCTGCTGAACACAAATGAAGATTTTTAGAAGAATATCTCAGCTCTGTAGGTCCATACAATGCAAGTGAATTGTGGCCAGAACTTTTAAAGCTCCAAAAAGCACATTAAGGCAGCTTAAAAGTAATCCATATGACTTCAGTGGTTAAATCTGTGTCTTGAAAAGTGACATGATAGGTGTGAGTGAGAAACCGATCATTATTTAAGTCCTTTTTTACTATAAATGTCCACTTTCACTTCCACATTCTTCTTCTGTTTATGGTGATTTGCATTCTTTGTACATATTGCCACCTACTGGGCAGGGAGGAGAATTTATAGAAAAAAAAAGGACTTAAATATTAATCCGTTGCACACCCTCACCTATCATATCACTTCTGAAGACATGGATTTAACCACTGGAGTAAAATGGATTATTTTTATGCTGCCTTCTGCTTTTTGAAGCTTCAAAGTTCTGGCCACCATTCACTTGCATTGTGAGGACCAACAGAGATGAGAGATTGTTCTAAAAACTTCATTTGTGTTCAGCAGAAGAAAGTCGAGGGCAAGTAAATGATGAGAGAATTTTCATTTTTGGGTGAAATATCCCTTTAATGTATGCCATTGTGGTTTGATTGTTTACCCAAGAGCTATAATCAAAAATATAATGATAGTTTTACTTTGGAGGGTAAAATTCACAAAAATGTACTCTATTTTAAGAGGTTTTTGAACTAAGAACTTGAAGCTAAAATACAAAACCTCTGCTAGAGAAAACATACATTTGCCCAATTGGACTTTTGTCTCCACATCTTATTGTTACTGAGATATAGCCCCTGCACACATTCCAGTGTGACAACTAGCCCCGTTCTCTCCTATAAAGTATTTTACAGACTTTTTTCTTTTTATTTATTTATTTCAATTAGACCAGAAGAATTCATATTCTGTCAAGATCCAGTTGATCATGGGGGAAATGTCTCTGCCTTTCAAGAATTGGGCTATGGATGTGTTAAGGTAAGCAGATTAAACACTTTTGTTTTTGGAAAGCTAAGTTACAGTCCACTGATTTGACAGGTTCATCAGTGCAGGTTCATTTAAAGGGTTAGTTCACCCAAAAATGAAAATTCTCTCATGATTCAAATTTACTCAACCTCCTGGCATCCCAGATGTGTATGACTTTCTTTCTTCTGCAGAACACAAATGAAGATTTTTAGAAGAATATTTTAGCTCTGTAGGTCCATAGAATGCAAGTGAATGGGTGCCAAAATTTTGAAGCTCCAGAATCCACATAAAGGGAGCATAAAATTAATCCATATGACTCCAGTGGTTAAATCCATGTGTTCAGACATGATATTATAGGTGTGGGTAAGAAACAGCAGCCTCCCTGCCCAGTAGGGGTTGATATGCACAAAGTATTTGAATCACCAAAAACAGAATGAGAAAGTGAAGGAAAAAGGACTAAAATTTTGATCTGTTTCTCACCCACACCTATCATATCGCTTCGAAAGATATGGATTTAACCACCAGATTTTTGGCACCCATTCGCATTGTATGGACCTACAGAGCTGAAATATTCTTCTAAAAATCTTTGTGTTCAGCAGAAGAAAGTCGTACACATCTTGGATGGCATGAGGGTCAGTAAATGATGAGAGAATTTTCATTTTTGGGTGAACTAATCCTTTAAGTACAAATATTTTGAAACACTTTTTCATTCAATCTATGCTTATCCAACAACACACACACACACACCTTACATTTTGTTGTAGTTTGGAGGTCAAGTGTACAAAGATGTGAACCATACCCAGGTGTTGTGCACAGCGTTAGATGGCATAGAGTGCGCTGGACCAAGAGAGTTTCTCAGAGGCAATGAGCCATGTATTAAGTAAGTAAAACAGAGTATGATATCACTGATCATTCAAGCACATGTTTATGATAATTTATGTATAATTATAAAGTAATATTCAATTAATCATCAGTCACACACAGTGTTTGCTGTAGTTTGACTTCTAGGCCTACTTTTGGGGTCGAGATTTCTGCTCATTTTGTTACCACAAGAGGGCAGTCTAACCTTGTCACCAGCTCGTTTAGTGCAGTTCTAGCACTTGTTCCCTATATGCTGTACAGTCTTTATGTTGAATGTCCTCCTTTTGATATTTAAGATACACCGGACACTACTTCATCACCACCCTACTCTACTCATTTTTCCTGGGATGTTTCGGGGTTGATCGGTTCTGTCTTGGACACACTGGGACTGCAGTGGGAAAGCTGCTTACTCTGGGGGGTCTTGGCATCTGGTGGTTTGTGGACCTCATTCTCCTGATAACAGGGGGACTGACACCCAGTGACAGCAGCAACTGGTGCACTTTCTACTGACATAAAGTGGCTGTATCCCATTCAGCTTTCTTGTGTTCACAGAAGTTCTTTGAATTGGCTGAACATTAAAAGCTTATGTTGAATACACTGTCTGCATGTGAATTTACATGGGCATTGTTTGCTATTATTATTATTATTATTATTATTTGTCAAATGTAAAATACTGTTTCTTTTTTGTAAAGTGTTTGTACTGTTGCAAATAAAATCATCTAAAAGTCAAACTCTTAATATCTCTTAACAATTAATATTAAAGGTGAAGTGTGTAATTTCTCAACCACTAGTGTCACCAAACAGATTTGTAAAAGAAATGACAATGTTTTCACTAACATGCCCTCCTCCTGCCATCAGTTTGACAAATATATAGTCCTGGCTCAAACTCATGCTTTTTGGTCAGACCAAGAGACCAGATTTCAGTTATTACTCAGTTTTGACAAATTATGTACAGTGCGGTGAAAGTATTTCCTGATTTCTTCTATTTTTGTATATTTTCATGCTAAAATGTTTTAGATTTTCAAACGAGAACATAAAGGCAACCTGAGTAAACAAAACAGTTTTCAAATATACATTTTTTATTGAAGCAAAAAAAGTTAACACTTATCACCCATGTGAAAAACTAACTGCCCCCTTAAACTAAATAGCTGGTTGTGCCACCTTTAGCAGCAACAACGGCAACCAAACGCTTCCGATAACTGGAGATCAGTCTTTCACAACACTGTGGTGGAATTTTGACCCACTCTTCTTTACAGAACTGCTTTAGTTCAGCCACATTGGAGGGTTTTCGAGCATAAACTGCCCATTTAATGTCCTGCCACGGCATCTCAACTGGGTTCAAGTCCGGACTTTGACTAGGCCACTCCAAAACTTTATGCAGCAAGACAATGATCCAAAGCATAGGAGTAAGTCCACCTCTGAATGACTCAAGGTTCTTTTGAGTCATTCAGAGGTGGACTTACTCCTATGCTTTGGATCATTGTCTTGCTGCATAATCCAGTTGCGCTTGAGCTTCAACTCATTGACTGATGACTGGACATTCTTCTTTAGGATTTTCTGGTAGAGAGCAGAATTCATGTTTCCCTAAATTATTGCAAGTCGCCCTGGCCCTGAAGCTGCAAAGCATCCCCACACCATCACACTACCACCACCATGCTTGACAGTAGGAATGATGTTCTTTTTGTGGAATTTTGTGTTTGATTTATGCCAGATGTAACAGGACCCCTGTCTTCCAAACAGTTCCACTTTTGACTCATCAGTCCACAGAACATTTTTCCAAAAGGTTTGAGGATCATCAAAGTGTGTTTTGGCAAAATTCACATGAGCTGTGTGAATGTTCTTCTGGATTAGCAGTGGTTTTCGCCTCGCCACTCTTCCATGGATGGCATTTTTGGCCAGTGTCTTTCTGATAGTGGAGTCATGAACAGTGACCTTTATTGATGTGAGAGAGGCCTGCAGTTCCTTGGATGTTGTCCATTGCTTTTTTTTTTATGATTTCCTGGATGATTTGTTGCTGTGCCCTTGGAGGAATTTTGGGAGGTCAGCCACTTCTGGGAAGGTTCACTACTGTGCCAAATTTTCTCCATTTGGAGATAATGGCTCTCACTGTGGTTCTTTGAGTCCCAGAGCTTTTGAAATAGCTTTGTAACCCTTCCCAGACTAATGTATTTCAATCACCCTTTTCCTCATAATTTCTGGCTTTTCTTTCGACCTTGGCATAGTGTGCTACGGGTGAGACCTTTTAGCCAACTTCATGCTGCTGATAAAGTTATATTTAGGTGTTGATTTTATTGAACAGGGCTGGCATTAATCAGGCCTGGGTGTGTCTAGTCCAGCTGAACCCCATTATGAATGCAGTTTCATAGATTTTAGGATTTTAATCCTTTAAAGACCATATTTTGTGTTTACTCAGATTGCCTTTGTTTTATATTAGATTTTGTTTGCAATTTTGAAACAATTTAGTATGAGATACAGTGGATATAAAAAGTCTACACACCCCTGTTAAAACAGCAGTTTTTTGTGATGTCAAAAATTAAACAAAGATAAATCATATCAGAATTTTTGCACCTTTAATGTAAAAATTACAACCTATGCAATGCCACTGAAAACCAAAGTGACACATTTCAGAGAAAAAAAAAAAAAAACTTAGAATAACCTAACTGCATAAGTGTGCACATCCCTGAACTAATACTTAGTTGAAGCACACTTTGATTTTATTACAGCACTCTGTTTGGATAAGAGTCTATTAGCTTGGCACATCTTGATTTGGAAATATTTTCCCACTCTTCTTTACAAAAACGCTCCAGATTTGTCAGATTGCGAAGGCATCTCCTGTGTATGGTCCTCTTCAGGTCCCCCCCACATATTTTCTATAGGATTCAGGTCTGGGCTCTGGCTGGGCCATTCCAAAACATTAATCTTTTTTTGCTGAAGCCATTCTTTTGTTGATTTGGATGTGTGCTTTGGATCATTGTCATGCTGAAAGGTTAAAGATCTCTTCATTTTCAGCTTTCTAGCAGACGCCAGAAGGTTCTGTGCCAAAATTGACTGGTACATGGAGCTATTTATGATTCCCTCCACCTTCACTGAAGCCCCAGTTCCAGCTGAAGAAAAGCAGCTGCAAAACATGATGCTGCCACCACCATGCTTCACCGTGGGTATGGTGTTCTTTTGCTGATGTGCTGTGTTGTTTTTGTGCCAAACATACCTTTTACAACTTTGGGCAAAAAGTTCAATCTTGGTCTCATCAGACCATAACACATTTTTCCACATAGTTTTGGGAGACTGGATATAGGTTTTTGCTGGGCTTGGATGTTTTTTTTTCCATCTGAAAAGGCTTGGCCTTGCCACCCTGCCCCATAGCCCAGACAGATGAAGAATACGGGAGATAGTTGTCACATGTAGGGAGCAACCAGTACTTACCAGAAAGAGCTGCAGCTCCATTAATGTTGCTGTAGGCCTCTTGACAGCCTCCCTGACAAGTTTTCTCTTTGTCTTCTCATCAATTTTGGAGGGACGTCCTGTTCTTGATAATGTCACTGTTGTGCTGTACTTTCTCCACTTGTTGATGATTGTCTTTACTGTGCTCCATGGTATATCTAATGCCTCTGAATTTTTTTTGTAGCCCTCACCTGAGGGATACCTTTCAAGAATGAGAGCCCGTTGATGCTTTGTAAGCTCTTTGTGGCCCATGGCTCTTGTAGTAGCATGCAACCAAGAAGATGTCAAAAAAATACTACAAGAACAGCTGAGATTTATTTGGAGTTAATCAGAGTCACTTCAGGTGAAGACAGGTGTGTACTGTTTCACATGAGCTTGATGATTGGTTGATTCTGAACACAGCCACATACACAATTATAAAAGGTTATGCAGTTGTTTTTTTATTTATTTTTTGTTTGGATTTTTCCCCTTTTTCACCCAATTTGGAATGCCCAATTCCCAGTGCGCTTTTTAAGTCCTCGTGGTCACGTAGTGATTCGCCTCAATCCGGGTGGCGGAGGATGAATCCCAGTTGCCTCCGTGTCTGAGACCATCAGCCAGCACATCTTATCACGTGGCTTTTTGAGTTTTTTTTCTCTGAAATGTGTCACTTTGGTTTTCAGTGGCATTGAATAGGTTGTAATCTTTACATTAAAGGTGCAAAAACTCATATGATTTATTTTGTTTAACCTTTTACATCACAAAAACCTGCTGTTTTAACAGGGGTGTGTAGACTTTTTATATCCACTGTATACACAAAAACCAGAAGAAATCAGGATGGGTGTAAATACTTTTTCACATTACTGTAGTTAATGTGTTTTGTCTTTGCAGGGCAGTGTAGTTGTCTTGTTTTATATTAAACTAGGATTAAGTATAAAGTATTAAAAAAATGAATGAATGAATAAATAAATAAAATACACACTTCACCCTAAAATAACAAAGGGGACTATCTATGTCTAATGTAATGTAATAATAACGTAATGTTGTCAAGAAAATAAGTTTGGTATTTTCAAAACACTGAAAATACCAAACAGAACACTTTCAGAACACTTTTCTTTATTGTTGCATGGTTGTAACATGCTCTCTGTCACTAAATGATGTTTTACAGTGCATCTGGAAAGTATTCACAGCGCTTCACTTTTTCCACATTTTGTTATGTTACAGCCTTATTCCAAAATGGATTAAATTCATTATTTTCCTCAAAATTCTACAAACAATACGCCATAATGACAACGTGGAAGAAGTTTGTTTGAAATCTTTTCAAATTTATTACAAATAAAAAACGAAAAAAAAAAAAAAATCACATGTACATAAGTATTCACAGCCTTTGCCATGACACTCAAAATTGAGCTCAGGTGCATCCTGTTTCCACTGATCATCCTTGAGATGTTTCTGCAACTTGATTAGAGTCCACCTGTGGTAAATTCAGTTGATTGGACATGATTTGGAAAGGCACACACCTGTCTATATAAGGTTCCACAGTTAACAGTGCATGTCAGAGCACAAACCAAGCCATGAAGTCCAAGGAATTGTCTGTAGTTCTCCGAGACAGGATTGTATTGAGGGTACAGAAAAATTTCTGCAGCATTGAAGGTCCAAATGAGCACAGTGGCCTCCATCATCTGTAAATGGAAGAAGTTTGGAACCACCAGGACTCTTCCTAGAGCTGGCCGCCCGGCCAAACTGAGCGATCGGGGGAGAAGGGCCTTAGTCACGGAGGTGACCAAGAACCTGATGGTCACTCTGACAGAGCTCCAGCATTTCTCTGTGGAGAGAGGAGAACCTTCCAGAAGAACAACCATCTCTGCAGCACTCCAACAATCAGGCCTGTATGGTAGAGTGGCCAGACGGAAGCCACTCCTCAGTAAAAGGCACATGACAGCCCGCCTGGAGTTTGCCAAAAGGCACCTGAAGGACTCTCAGACAATGAGAAACAAAATTCTCTGGTCTGATGAAACAAAGATTGAACTCTTTGGCCTGAATGGCAATCGTCATGTCTGGAGGAAACCAGGCACCGCTCATCACCTGGCTGTGGGGATGTTTTTCAGCGGCAGGAACTGGGAGATCTAGTCAGGATCGAGGGGAAGATGAATGCAGCAATGTACAGAGACATCCTTGATGAAAACCTGCTCCAGAGCGCTCTGGACCTCAGACTGGGGTGAAGGTTCAACTTCCAACAGGACAATGACTCTAAGCACACAGCCAAGATAACAAAGGAGTGGCTCCGGGACAACTCTGTGAATGTCCTTGAGTGGCCAGCCAGAGCCCAGACTTGAACCCGATTGAACATCTCTGGAGAGATCTGAAAATGGCTGTGCACCGATGCTCTCCATCCAACCTGATGGAGCTTGAGAGGTCCTGCAAAGAAGAATGGGAGAAACTGCCCAAAAATAGGTGTGCCAAGCTTGTAGCATCATACTCGAAAAGACTTGAGGCTGTAATTGGTGCTGAAGGTGCTTCAACAAAGTATTGAGCAAAGGCTGTGAATACTTATGTACATGTGTTTTTTTATTTTTTATAAATTTGCAAAGATTTCAAACAAACTACTTTCACGTTGTCATTATGGATTATTGTTTGTAGAATTGAGGAAAATATTGAATTTAATCCATCTCGGAATAAGGATGTAATATAACAAAATGTGGAAAAAGTGAAGCGCTGTGAATACTTTCTGGATACACTGTAAATAGCTGCATTTTGTTGGAGGGCTGTAATGCATACTATGCAAAAAAAAAATAGCTGCATACATTTTGCAGATCTTGTTTAGACTGAGTACCTACAAAGAGCTGTTGAAGGACAGCTGTTATGACACTTAACAATAAGATAATGCCCTTTTCAAGTAATGCATGTTTATGGATAATGCATTGTTTCAAGGTATGCAGACAAAGACTTAAGCTTATCAGTCCACTTCGTCAGCAACCACTGTTAGTGTGATTTCTTCGTTTGCACAGCACACCACCAAAGAGAGATTTTTGCCTGACTGCACAGCCTGACTCCTAGAATGCACTGGTTGTCCATTTATGCTGATTATCACATCGTGTTTGATCAGGCCAGCACTACAAAAAACAGCAATGGTGCTGTCAGATGTTTTTGATACTCTTCATCATTGTTCCACACAGTACAACTAGTATTTGAGTCTGTATTCCAGCAGCTAATTAATAATTAATTTTCTTTATCACACATTATACATTTGCACATATACAGTGAAATTCTTCTTTTTCACATATCCCAGCTACGCTGGGGTCAGAGTGCAGGGTCAGCCATGATACAGCGCCCCTGTATCAGATTTTCTATCTGTGTGTAAAAGAGCAGGACTGTGAAGACAGAGGTGCAATTGGCACTAAGCAGGAGAGGATGAGGTGGTGTAGACATATCCCTTTACCTGTAGGCAGCTGTCCATGGAATAACCTCATACTGTACACGTACACCACTAAGCTCACATCAGGGAAGTTACTCTCTTTCTCCCTGAGCTCCCTAATCAAACTAATGAAAGAAATGAACATGATAAGTTCAATAGTGTATTAATACGTGCCGATAACTGACTTCATGATAAATCACAGTTTCTTAAAAATGACGGAATTGATTTTCAGTTCCATGAGCTCTAGTCCAAGATCAAAGGTGGCTTTCTGCATTGATACTTATATACAGTATAGTACTTGATATCAGCAACATAAAGACACTCAGAAGATAACTTATCTTCATCAAAGCATACTGGCGATAAAATCTTACTTACGCTGCTGAAAGTTGAAGCATTCCCACCCCCATATATCTCTTTTTAGACAGTGTTCTTCTCGAAATCAAAGTGTAAGAATATTGCTAAAGGGTGTCACCCAAAAGTGACAATTCTGTCATCATTTACTCACACTCTTGTTTTGCCAGACTTGCACGACCTTCTTTCTTTGGTGAAACATAAATGGAAAATTTAGAATGTTAGCCTCTGTCACCATTCACTTTCGTTGTATGGAAAAAAGATACAGTGAAAGTGATTAGTAACTGATGCTAACATTCTGCCTGAAGACAGTCACATGGGTTTCGAAGAACATGAGTATGAGTGAATAATGATAGAATGACACAATTTTTATTTTTGGGTGAACTATACCTTTAATTTATTAAATCAACATAAAACGACTGTACCAAAAACTCTCACATGAAGAAAAAGTTTGCCAACCTTTCCATTGTCTGTCATTGGAGTCAGCATGGAACTAGCATACAGGTGCTGGTCATATAATTAGAATATCATCAAAAAGTTGATTTATTTCACTAATTCCATTCAAAAAGTGAAGCTTGTATATTATATTCATTCATTACACACAGACTGATATATTTCAAATGTTTATGTCTTTTAATTTTGATGATTATAACTGACAACTAAGGAAAATCCCAAATTCAGTATCTCAGAAAATTAGAATATTACTTAAGACCAATACAAAGAAAGGATTTTTAGAAATCTTGGCCAACTGAAAAGTATGAACATGAAAAGTATGAGCATGTACAGCACTCAATACTTAGTTGGGGCTCCTTTTGCCTGAATTACTGCAGCAATGCGGTGTGGCATGGAGTCGATCAGTCTGTGGCACTGCTCAGGTGTTATGAGAGCCCAGGTTGCTCTGATAGTGGCCTTCAGCTCTTCTGCATTGTTGGGTCTGGCATATCGCATCTTCCTCTTCACAATACCCCACAGATTTTCTATGGGGTTAAGGTCAGGCGAGTTTGCTGGCCAATTAAGAACAGGGATACCATGGTCCTTAAACCAGATACTGGTTGCTTTGGCACTGTGTGCAGGTGCCAAGTCCTGTTGGAAAATGAAATCTGCATCTCCATAAAGTTGGTCAGCAGCAGGAAGCATGAAGTGCTCTAAAACTTCCTGGTATACGGCTGCGTTGACCTTGGACCTCAGAAAACACAGTGGACCAACACCAGCAGATGACATGGCACCCCAAACCATCACTGACTGTGGAAACTTTACACTGGACCTCAAGCAACGTGGATTGTGTGCCTCTCCTCTCTTCCTCCAGACTCTGGGACCCTGATTTCCAAAGGAAATGCAAAATTTACTTTCATCAGAGAACATAACTTTGGACCACTCAGCAGCAGTCCAGTCCTTTTTGTCTTTAGCCCAGGCGAGACGCTTCAGACGCTGTCTGTTGTTCAAGAGTGGCTTGACACAGCTGAAACCCATGTCTTGCATACGTCTGTGCGTAGTAGTTCTCCCCCACATTTTTGAATGGGTTTTGTTTCACAATCCTCTCCAGGGTGCGGTTATCCCTATTGCTTGTACACTTTTTTCTACCACATCTTTTCCTTCCCTTCGCCTCTCTATTAATGTGCTTGGACACAGAGCTCTGTGAACAGCCAGCCTCTTTTGCAATGACCTTTTGTGTCTTGCCCTCCTTGTGCAACGTGTCAATGGTCGTCTTTTGGACAACTGTCAAGTCAGCAGTCTTCCCCATGATTGTGTAGCGTACAGAACTAGACTGAGAGACCATTTAAAGGCCTTTGCAGGTGTTTTGAGTTAATTAGCTGATTAGAGTGTGGCACCAGGTGTCTTCAATATTGAACCTTTTCACAATATTCTAATTTTCTGAGATACTGAATTTGGGATTTTCCTTAGTTGTCAGTTATAATCATCAAAATTAAAAGAAACATTTGAAATATATCAGTCTGTGTGTAATGAATGAATATAATATACAAGTTTCACTTTTTGAATGGAATTAGTGAAATAAATCAACTTTTTGATGATATTCTAATTGTATGACCAGCACCTGTATGTGGTCTGAGGGAATGGCAAATTATATTCCTGGAGTAACCTTCAAAGTGTTTATGCCAATGACAATAAGGGAGCATAATACTGAAATGCACTGTAATGAATGAACAGCTACCTTGAGACACTCAGGGAACAGTGGTCAGTGAGTTTACTGATTTAATTGGACAGTAAGAGGGAATTTTGTACATAATACTCTGTTTAAACAAGTGAAACAAAAGAGTTTTGCATGCACCTACAATGTATTCAAGGAAAAGGAAAACAAAATGGTACAGCTTATTTTTAAAAGTTTGTGTCATTAGTAAAGATAGACTTAAAGGGATAGTTCACCCGGAAATGAAAGGTTTGTCATCAGTTACTCATCCTCTTGTTCCAAACCTGAATGACTTTCTTCTGATTGAGCCTGAGTGTTTTCTTTGTGACGATCAATAGAATAATATAAACCACTGCAGGTAATTTGAACAGAGTATACTAAATTTCCAGATGGAAGTAGACATAAAAACAGTGGGGGCTGCACAGTAAGAACCCTGAATACCAACACTGAATGTTGAAAAAAAAAAAAACAAGAGTTCCCTGTCTGTCACTCACTCAACGTTGTGTCGATGTAGTGACACTAGGGGTTCGATCTTGAGAGCCCCAATCACCTTTGCTTAAAATAGAAAAGGCCAATGAAAATTGGCAAGTGGAATGTGCATGCCACTCTCTGCCCCCGACATACGGGTATAAAAGGAGATGGCATGCATCACTCATTCAGATTTTTTCTTCAGAGCCGAATGCTTGTGTGTTCGTCCTCTCACCCTTTGCTACGCTGCTGGATTCTTATGGTGCATATCTGCGGTCACCCTCACACGGTTAAGTGCTGTGCCCTGGGTGCTTCGGCAGCCTGAGTCTGCAGGTGCTAAAAGAGTATATTAGAAAGAGTATATTTCCTTCTAAAAGAGCTTGCGCAAACGCTTGGCGTCTTTTTAAAGATGTCCTTCCGCGTTTGCGCTACTGGATGTGGCCGTTATCTCTTCCCTCCGGATACCCATGAAATCTGCCTTGAGTGTCTGGGGCACCAGCACACCAATGCGGCTTTCATGGAAGGGTCATGTTCTGGATCGCGTCAAGAGACAGCTAGCGAACAGGTAAGTGTGTTGGTCTCTGGGGCCGCTCGCCCGCCCCAGTCACCGGCCACCATTGCGGGCTTGTGGAGCAGCACGTCCCCCCTGGGCTGTCTTCCAGGTGGGGCTCCTGCTCTGTCTTGCCACGAACCACCCTGCCCGGGCACGTTAAGTCCAGTCATCCCCCTGGTGCGGAGACTGGAGGCCTTGTTAGAGCTCTCCAGCCCCTCACGGTGGCTCATCAGGACGATTCACCTTGGCTACGTGATCCAGTTCGCCAGACGCCCGCCCCGGTTCAGTGGCATCCTCTCCACTATGGGGCAGGGCGAGGGTGCCTCCGTCCTTCGGGCGGAAGTTGCCACCCTTCTGGTGAAGGGAGCAATAGAGCCCGTCCCCATAGCCGAGTTGCGCAAGGGCTTCTACGGCCCTTATATTATTGTGCCTAAGAGAGGGGGAGGGTCACGCTCAGTCTTGGACCTGTGTGCCCTGAACAAGGCCTTACACAGGCTTCCATTCAGGATGTTAAGGCAGAAGCACATCCTTGCATCAGTACAACATCAGGATTGGTTCGCTGCCATCGACCTGAAGGACGCGTACTTTCACGTATCAATCCTTCCATGACACAGACCCTTTCTTCGGTTTGCTTTTGAGGGACTAGCATACCAGTACAAGGTCCTCCCCTTTGGTCTGTCCCTGTCCCCTCGTGTCTTTACCAAGGTCGCAGAGGCTGCCCTGGCCCTGCTAAATTAGAAAGGCATATGCATTCTCAATAATCTCAACAACTCGATAATCCTAGCTCACTCGCGAGATCTATTGTGTGCACACAGGGATCTTGTGCCTCAGCACCTCGACCAACTCGGGCTTCAGGTCAACTGGGAGAAGAGCAAGCTCTCCCCTGTGCAGAGCATCTCTTTTCTCGGTATGGAGTTGGACCTTCAGGCAGAAGGTAGCGGCACCAGTGAAACAATTTCAGAGGCTCCTGGGGCATATGGCATCCTTGGCGGCGTTTCTCCCCCTCAGGTTGATGCATATGAGACTGCTTCACGGTCACGACGGACACCTCGAACTCGGGATGGGGTGCCGTGTTCGACGGGCAGGCAGTGTCAGGGTTCTGGATGGGACCCCGAATCCAATGGCACATCAACAGCTTAGAGTTGCTGGCAGTATTGCTGGCCCTGAGGAGTCTCCGGCCATTGATTCAGGGCAAGCATGTGTTGGTCCGAACCAACATCACAGCGACCATAGCATACATAAACCCCCAAGGCGGCGTATGCTCGTGTCGCATGTCGCAACTCGCCCGCCGCCTCCTCCTTTGGAGTCAGCAGACCTTGAAGTCTCTGCAAGTCACTCACCTTCCGGGCACCCTCAACCGTGCAGCGAACGCGCTCTAATGGCAGGTAACACTCCACTGGGAGTGGAGACTCCATCCCCATGTAGTCCAACTGATTTGGGAGAGATTTGGGGAGGCACATTTAGACCTATTTGCCTCCCAAGACTCCTCTCACTGCCCCCTGTGGTACTCCCTGTCCGAGGCCCCCCTCGGCGCACAGCTGGCCTCGGGGGCTACACAAGTATGCATTTCCTCCTGTGAGCCTCATTGCACAAACTCTGTGCAAAGTCAGGGAGGACGAGCAGCAAGTCCTGTTCGTTGCACTGTACTGGCCCAACCGGACTTGGTTCTTGGATCTGATGCTCCTGACAGTTGCACCTCCCTGGCGCATTACCCTGTGGCAGGACCTTCTCACTCAGGGGCAAGACACACTCCAGTACCCATGGCCGGACCTCTGGAATCTCCACGTCTGGCTCCTGGACGGGATGCGGAAGACCTAGCAGGTCTCCTGCCAGCGGTGGTAGACACGATCACTCAGGCCAGGGCCCCCTCTATGAGGCGGCTGTTTGCCTTGAAGTGGTGTCTTTTCGCTAACTGGTGTTCTTCCCGTGGGGAAGACCCACAGAGATGTGCCGTCGGGTCTGTGCTGTCTTTTCTTCAGGAAGGGCTGGAGAGATGGCTGTCTCCCTCTACCCTGAAAGTGTACGTGGCTGCCATAGCAGCTCACCATGATACACTGGCCAGCAATCTCTCATGACAGCACGTGCAACAGGTTCCTCAAAGGCGCGAGGAGATTGAATCCTCCTAGACCGCGCCTGATCCCCTCTTGGGATCTCTCTGTGGTCATACCTGCCCTACAGAGAGTCCCGTTTGAGCCCCTGGAGCAGACAGAGCTCAGCACTCTGTCTCTGAAGATGGCCCTCCTGGTGGCGCTCACTTCCATCAAGAGGGTGGGGGACCTGCAGGCACTCTCTGTTACCAGCGAATGCGTGGAGTTCAGGCCGGAACACTCTCATGTGATCTTGAGACCCCGGCCCGGTTACATGCCCAAAGTTCCCACCACTCCTTTTCGGGACCAGGTGGTGAACCTGCAAGCGCTCCCTTCAGAGGAGGAGACCCAGCCTTGTCGTTGCTGTGTCCAGTTCACGCCCTGCGCATCTATCTGGACCGCATGCAGAGCTTTAGATGCTCGGAGCAGCTCTTTGTCTGTTTTGGAGGACAGCAGAATGGGAAATCTGTCTCCAAGCAGAGGTTGGCCCATTGGATTGTGGATGCCATTTCTCTCACATACCAGTCTCAGGACTTGCCGTGCCCCTTGGGAGTCCAGGCGCACTCCACTAGAGGCGTTGCGTCCTCCTGGGCACTGGCAAGGTGGGCCTCTCTAGCAGACATATGCAGAGCCATAACCATGGATTTCGTAAATTATTTTTCCTTGTTTTTCCTCCACCCACAGAAAAAAAATATATAAATTAAGCAATATACTCCTCACTATAATGTGCTCCTCATTTTAACATCTCTGCCGCTGTACATAAATGCCATGGGGTGAATTATTTGTTTTTGTATATTAACATGTAGTGGTCAAACATACTTGGAAGTATGCAAAAGTGAAATTAAAGTGAATCTGGAGCGCTTTATAAATGATGTGCTGCAGCACACAGAACCGAATGGAGCACATCTGATACTCTGAGCATGAGATGGAGTTGTGGAGCACAGAACTACTCAGAATACACTATAATAATGCTTATACACAATACAGACAGGACAGAGCGCGTGCATAGACTTTGAAGTGAACAGCTTGATTGATCTATTCATTTAATTAAATCGTTGTAGGCCTTTGCAGTTAAATAATCACACAATGTCATTTTATAATTGTGCAGCCCTAATATAAAAATGTGTGTGTGTATGTATGTGCGTGTGTGTGTTATATGAATATATACTGTATTAATGACCGTTAAGTACACTACAGTAATAAAACAAATAATTAAAATGTGAATATGCATGCGCATTAAAACATCCACTACATCACCAAAATCCAATACACATGGGATTAGATCCACTACGTCATAGCGCTTCAGTCGCGCTACTTGGCACCTGTGTGAACCTAAAGGGGAACTGATTTAATTCATTCACTAAAAATCACCTTAAAGGAATAGTTCATCCCAAAATGAAGATTCTCTCATCATTTACTCACCCTCATGTCATCCCAGATGTGTATGACTTTCTTTCTTCTGCAAAACACAAACAAAGAATTTTAGAAGAATATCTCAGCTCTGTTGGTCTCACAATGCAAGTGAATGGTGGCCAGAACATATAAAGGCAGCATAATAGTAATCCATATGACTTCAGTGGATAAAGTCATGTCTTCAGAAGTGATAAGTGTGGGTGAGAAACAGATCTCCTTTTTACTATAAATCTCCACTTTCACTTTAAGTTCCACATTTCTCTTCTTTTGTTTTTTGCTGATTCAAATTCTTCATGCATATCACCACCTAGTGGTCAGGGCTGGTCAAAGGTGGAGATTTATGGTAAAAAAAGGACTTAAATATTGATCTGTTTCTCACCCATACCTATCATATCGCTTCTGAAGACATGGATTTAACCACTGAAGTCGTATGGATTACTTTTAAGATACCTTAATGTGCTTTTTGGAGCTTAATCTTAATTATCTTAATTTTTGTTCTGCAGAAGAAAAAAAATCATACACAGCTGGAATGGCATGAGTAAATGAAAAGAGAATTTACATTTTTGGGTGAACTATTCCTTTAAGAAAAAAAGTAATTGAATGTGGTTAAAAATAATTGAAACATAATGCAATGACAGTGAATTTTTAACTGTGAATTAGGTGTCCAGATACTTTCTGTGGCCACTGTAGGATCAAATCTTATACATTGCATGATCAGCCAGGAGGATAGTTATCCCACAGAGAATGAAGCCTAGTCCCAGAAAAACAATTTTAGTATCTTCTGTGCTCTGTCACCCCTCTGAAAAGTCTAATAAGTTTCTTTGAAATGTTTGAAGCCAGCAGCCAGCCTGGGCCTGAGCCTGTCTCAGCCTGCCTGTGCTCTGTAGGGTACATTTTTATGGCTTCAGGTTGATGCACCCGGCTTGATTATCAGTGCTTCTAGAGCGGGATGCCTTGTGCTGTTCCAACCTTGGCTCTGAAGGCTACTGCTGGGGGCCTGTGTACAGAACAACAGATTGCCATCTGCCTCCCCAGCACTTTTCCACCCTCCGTTCCCCTCTATCCTGAAACCACAGGCTGCCTTACACAGTCTGGAAATGAATTAAAGTGATTACCAATCATTGTGCTACATGCTGTTGCTATGGTCAGGGTTATAGCAAATTGTTATTGGTGTTGGCAGAGGATGCTCTATGCTGCTGATCAAAGACATCAGTGTTAAGAGTAAGGTGGTTCTTTATGTCTGGAGATATTTCAGGGCTGTGTGCTGGCCCTGTTTACAAAAGCAGGCAGTCAGTGCCAAACAGACATGTTGTCTGCCATGGTCACTAACAGACACTGAAAATAAGTAGAAACTGGGAATCTGTACGACTGAGACCAATTTCCCCCTGAGAAAATCAAAAAACAAATTAACCATGCCAAGAAGCAAAATAATTTTTTGGTGGCACAAGCCCTTGCTGAATGCAGAATCATCTGCTGGACTGCCTTTCCAAGATACATTTACTTTCTGCAGCTATGATGCTAGTCAGTGATGACAAGCCATTGGACCTGAGCTGTAAATAAAAAGACAACTTCTTTCCCAAGGAAAAAGGGAATAGTGACAATTGAAGACCTCACACTCTAGTGGCTACTTGCACAAAACCTCAGTATTTGTCATTTGTTAACTCTTGATAACTCATTATCGATATTTCAACCAAAAATTAAAATTTGTCATCTCACCCTCATGTTGTTCTAAACCCATACAACTCTAAATGCAAAGTGTTCGATGCTACTGGCAGATACTATTTACACTACTCATTAAATACTAACATACAGTATAGGGGCATCACTACAGCATGTTTATTGTGTTTATTTAGATTCCCTACACCAACCCCTACCCCTGAACTTCCCCTACAAAAATTCACCATGGTTTTACTACAATAATCATAGTATCACTATGGTATTTTGTTGTAAAGTCATAGTAATATTAACAGTGGAGACAGGAAACAGGATGGGGAAATGTGGGGAATTGAACCCGGGACATCCACTTGATAAAAGTACATTCATATCGTCTCTACACTCTACACGCGCTGTGTGGCAGGTGCTTTTTACACCTAGTGGAAATAGTCACCCCATTTCTTTTTTCCATGGAACACAAAAGGTGATGTTAGGCAGAATGTTAGCCTCAGTAGCCATTCACTTTTAATGTATGGAAAAAAGAGCAGTGTCAACAATCTTCAAAATTCCTTTTGTGTTTCACAGAAGAAAGTTATACAGGTTAGCATGAGGGTGAGTAAATGACAACAGACTTTAAATTTTTGGATGAACTAAACCTTTTAATGATTTAATGATTGCTCATATCCCAATTCCACATGCTTTAGGTGCTTTGATTATATCTCTTCTCATGGCAAAAATATCAATGATTCCAATACCATCTGACCCGATTATAAATATCTTGGCCTGCTTACCTCTGAGTCAATCTTAATGAGAACAATGTCTAATTTTTTATCTACATCTTTGACTGTGGCATCATGGAGCATTGTTGAGCTCCACTTTGATATGTTGCATATTGGACAGTACATGTGCATTCGTGACGATCCACCCATCCTCTGACATGATGAACCCTGAACCACTGGAAACAGGGACTTCTTGGTTGGAATATAGTAATTTAGGAGGAAACAATGAGGAAATAATGTCCCTTGAAGTAACAAGAGTTTATAAATATATTGGTTACTTATTATTTTCTGAGAGTTCAGATAGGTTCTAAATACAGCCCTTTTGGTTTTACTGAAAAAAAAAAAAAAAAAAATACTGTAATTACATTTATTTAAACTGTTGTGAAATGCTTTACAGCAATGTTACATGTGTTGGAACTGTTTAGAAAATGTGTTGGAGGTGACACTATGCTAATGTTTTTTTGTCTTCACATAGTTATACACTACGATTTAAATGTGTATTTGCAAAAGCAGTTGTCAAATCACACTAAATTGAACCAGAAATCTGATCCTGACAACAGTGGTAAATATTTATTATCCTTTAATTGTTTTCTTTCTTTCTTTTACCTCTCTCTATACAACAAAACAGTAGCTCATTTTTTAAACCAATTTAATCACATCTGAAGAATACATTCTGAGCTAGCTAAGAATACCTAAACATTTTCACCAGCATGTTACTCTCTGCTCAGCATCTAAACATTCACCACCATCTGTCCTTACCTTCCGAACAGTTCTAGATGGACCACTGCAGGGGCAATTTAATCCACCACATCTGCTATGAAGTTAAATTTGTAGTGCATGCTGCTTGGATTTCGAGAGCCTATCAGAGCAAACAGAAGCCAGAAGTACCGTCAAACATATCTACATTGGAAAAAATTGTCAATGCAAAACATCCTTGGTGACATGAGTTCAGTGAGCTTTTAACTTTTAACACACCTTTTAACTTATTTAATAAAACACTTAATTGATAATGCCTTCCTAACACTATTTTTAATAAAATGGAATAGAAAATGCATTAAAAATATCTGAATGTGCTGGGAGAGCATTCTGCATAAACTGATTTTGGATGCTTTCATAGTCTGTCCGTGGCAGCTGACATTAGCCGTGTTTTTTTGATAGTCAGGGTCCAGACATTACAAACAGTTTCCCTTGGGTGAACCACAACAGGTGAACGCAAGAAAATATTTAATGGCTTTTCTATTGTGGAAACTGAAAAATCACAACTCACGGCAGCACCTTAGTTTGCAGCCCAGCAAAACCACCTAGTAAGTAATGATGAGTAATTGGTCAATCCATTCTTTTTCTGATATTTCTATCAAAGAAACCTGACAGACCATATTTCACCTGATGCTTGGTAAATGCAGATTTGTAGTGTTTAGACAAAACACGTTAAGGAATGTTTGTGTAATGTTCTGTAATGTTTGTATAGTGTATCATTTTAAAACTAGATGAAATACTCCCTTGACTATTGTAGCACACAGAGTCCACTGTCAGAGCTGAATTGCCTGTGACATTTTGTTTTCCAGCCCTTTGGGTACCCCTGAATTTGGCAAGGTATAGCTGACAGAACATGCCACATGAATTCAGTGATGGATCATATATCCCAAGGCACAGCTGTCAAAAAAAATAAATGTGAATCTCTTGGCCAGAAGCCAGAAAAATATAGTCTAAATGTATGGAGGTTCTGGTGAAACTTTATATGAAAGTTGGTTTCAAAACGGAGTGTGTTTTTAGAAAGTAGGACAGTAAATAAGATATTATAAGTGTATAAATATTTTTCATTATCACTATATAAACTCAGCAAAAAAAGAAATGTCCTCTCACTTTCAACTGCTTTTAATTTCAGCAAACTTTACATGTGTAAATATTTGTAGGAACATAAAAAAGGGTGGGGGGGTTGTATCTGGTGTGGTCAGTATCTGGTGTGGCCACCAGCTGCATTAAGTACTGCAGTGCATCTCCTCCTCATGGACTGCACCAGATTTGCTAGTTCTTGCTGTGAGATGTTACCCCACTCTTCCACCCATACTGTAAATTGACTTTAGGTATAAATCTGATATGGAGGTTGTAGCAGCGAGTTGGTAGAATATTCCAGGAGGGGAAGATCCTAGCCCTCACCCTCCGATCAAATAGGTCCCAGACGTGCTCAATGGGATTAAGATCCGGGCTCTTTGCTGGCCATGGCAGAACACTGACATTCCTGTCTTGCAGGAAATCATGCACAGAACGAGCAGTATGGCTAGTGGCATTGTCATGCTGGAGGATCATGTCAGGATGAGCCTGCAGGAAGGGTACCACATGAGGGAGTAAGATGTCTTCCCTGTAACGCACAGCGTTGAGATTGCCTGCAATAACAAGCTCAGTTCGATGATGCTGCGACACACTGCTTTTTTTTTTTGAAGAGCACTTTTTGCCAGTCCTGTTTGGTCCAGCGAAGGTGGTTTTGTGCCCATAGGCGACGTTGTTGCCGGTGATGTCTGGTAAGGACCTGCCTTACAACAATATTACAAGCCCTCAGTCCAGCCTCTCTCAGCCTATTGCAGACAGTCTGACACTGATGGAGGGATTGTGCGTTCCTGGTGTAACTCGGGCAGTTGTTGTTGGCATCCTGTAATTGTCTGCAGGTGTGATATTTGGATGTACTGATCCTGTGCAGGTGTTGTTACACATGGTCTGCCACTGTGAGGATGATCAGCTGTCCTTTCTGTCTCACTGTAGTGCTGTCTTAGGCGTCTCACAGTACGAACATTGCAATTTATTGCCCTGTCCACATCTGCAGTCCTCATGCCTCCATGCAGAAATGCCTAAGGCACATTCACGCAGATGAGCAGGGGGCCTAGGCATCTTTCTTTTGGTGTTTTTAGAGTCAGTAGAAAGGTCTCATTAGTGTCCTAAGTTTTTACAACTATGACCTTAATTGCCTACCGTCTGTAAGTTGTTAGTGTCTTAACAACCGTTCCACATGTGCATTTTCATTAATTGTTTATGGTTCATTGAACAAGCATGGAAAACATATTTAAACCCTTTACAATAAAGATCTGTGAAGTTATTTGGATTTGGACAAAATTATCTTTAAAATACAGCGTTCTGAAAAAAGAGACGTTTCTTTTTTTGCTGTGTTTATGTAATGAAGCACTATTTAATTTTTTTTGATATAATAGCAGTAGATGATCAGTAGTAGTTGCATCAATTATTACTTTAGCTAATATTTGAAAAATCAATTTTTACATTCACAAAAAACTGCAGTGAACAGAAAAAGTAAAAAAAAAGATTATTTACTATTAGTCATTTTTGTTCAAAAGTTCTAGGTGATCAAAACTGAAATAGTCTACATGGGATATGATATATACAGGGCTCTAGATACGTGAAAAAACATCTAATCGCATTTTTGTGAGAGCGCTAATTCTAAGTGCAATTTTTAGCCAGCACAAAGTGGGCGTACGCTAATTTTTGGTTTATTTGTCCAATAATTATGTTTATATTTACAATTGTATTTATGATCTAATTTGTATTGGTATTTTCCACCTGTAGTCATAGAGTGATTTTTAAAAGGTGCTGGAGACAGAAGTCAGAAAAGATGAAATATTTGGATTTTGTATATGATTTTATTTTTTTACCATTTCGTTATTTTGATTATATTTTCATTTAGTTTGAAGTGTATATTGAATGTAGAAATATTTTTGGTTTAAATTTTTCGTGAATCAACAAATGAATTTATTCAAGATCTAAATCAGCCAGTATAAGTGAATGATACAATCACTATTAATACTAGCCATGATGTGTGTCAGTAGATAATTATTAGTACTTGCATTCCCGATAATTGAACATAGTGTACATCCAAATTCTGATGAGAACAACATTTTCTAAGCATATAAAATGAGCGTGTCCATATTTCTATTCTTGTAATAGATTGCATACACTTTTACACTTTCAACTTCTTATGAATGTGCTGTTTTTGTTTCTATCGCTGGTGCTTGAGGGAATGGACTAAATAATAAGATGCAGATTCTGCAATAACTGGAGAAGAGCCTTCAAATTAAATTGCACATGACCCAGCCCATTAGCGAGATGCACGTGTGACTGACAAACCCACTTGTGCCTAAATTTAGCGGATGCTTGCATGAAAATACCAAAACTTCATGGCCATGCCCATTGACTATGCACTAGCACTCTTAAAATAGGGCCAACAAACCAAATTATAATTTAATAAAAGTGACACAACTGTAACGTTGGTGTCTAGGAGTGGATGAGGAAGAGAGGAGACGCAGGGGTGGAATCTTTAAATCTTTTAATTATAATCGTTAGAGTAGAACATTCGCTGGAGTTGAAACAAACTATATATCTAAACATAACACTTCAAGGACTGACAAATGAAAACTAGAGGGTATTTATACACGGAACTAAATGAGGGAATGGAATACAGGTGAGGATAATAAGGAACAGATGGAAGTGATTAGGACAGTGAACTATGGGAAATGCAGTCCAGTGAAAAACTTCAAAATAAGAGTCCTTGAAGAGAATGAGGGAGACAGACTGTGACAACAACTACTTGAAATCTGTCAAGTTCTATAATTCTTCATAGAGCATTCATTTGTTTCTTATCCTCATATCCATGAAAATTCAAAAAATAACTTCCCACTTTAAAGCCTAAAACATCCTTGATTTGTTAATGACACTTACAGGCTCTGACAGATGACTCAAGGCTATGTACAAGTCTTTTCTCTCACTATGTTCTCATATCAACTGGAATGATTGTAGTATCAATGTTATTGTGGGATTGTGCATAAATTACACACTGACACTGATCAACATCTCGCCAGCACCTTCAATTACAGAAAACAATAAAAATGGTCTCTCAGTGCAGGGCAATTTGTACAGCCACCAAATCTAAAATGACAATTTGACACAAACATTTGTATCTCACGCTGTGAGAATGAGTGAAATAGACAAATGATATGATTTGCTTATCTGATTTCCAAATGACAGCAATGGTTTGCATTAGTGTTACAACTGGAAAAGATCACACCACAGGTATCATGGTTAAAAATGCCTGTTATAATCTCTATACTAATATGTCCCAACCTGGGGCAGTGGTAGCTCAGCGGTTACGGCTCTGGGTTACTGATCAGAAGGTTGGGGGTTCAAGCCCCAGCACTGCCAAGATGCCACTGTTGGGCCCTTGAGCAAGGCCCTTGACCCTATCTGCTCCAGGGGTGCTGTATCATGGCTGACCCTGCACTCTGACCCTAGCCTAGCTGGGATATGTGAAAAAGAAGAATTTCACTGCAAATGTGTGATGAATAAAGATAATTATTACATTATACAACAGTGGTCAGTAGTTATAGGTATGCAGACATGTTTTTTTTTTATTGAGGCAATACTATTCTACTTTAATAACACCCATCATAATTTCAACATCAAAAGTTGCTTGAAAAAGAAATACTTGACAATAACTATATCCACTGTTCCTGCAATATGTACACTGTAAATTATTTTTGTTTTTGACAGTATTATTGCTGTATTTTCAACTGCAACTTACTGTAGATACTGATTACAGTATGTTACTGTCAAACTGAGCTGTAGCCTATTCTTTAGGAAAAAATGAGTGAGAAAAATAATTACAGTAATTACTGTTAAATTGCACAAGAACTGGCACAATTTCAAACCTGTACAAACACAATTTAGAGGGGAAATTGTGGTATCATTCAGTGATCTGTTATCAAAAAAACTAAACCCAGGAGAAGTCTTCTCTGCATTGGATTTACTCATACAATTGCTTAAAAAGTAGAACTGTATGGGAATGCACATGGCAGCCATTGAATGCTGAGCTTGCACTCGACTCCTCGTCTTGAGCGGAGCAGAAGCAAATCGATCTCTCTTCGACTGAACTAGGTAAGCACCAAAATGGCACAAAACATTTTTCAGCAGTTTATAATATTTTTTTTTAAACATTCATCATTTGACAATGAAGGTCTGCATGGAAATTTTTGACAATTAGCTTTGTAATGGTAAAAGTTTATGTTCTCCAAAAAGTTACCTACAAATTTTGTTGTTTACAGCAGTCGAACATGCGCAACTCAGTGGACACCCCGTTTCATTATTTCGATGTGCTGCAGAGTTATTCCTGCCACTTTATTTGACCCTTCCATCTAAAATAAAACTATATATAGCCTAATAATAATTATTACTATTTAATTATATTATTGATATATTCTTTCTTTTTTCTCACCAGATGAATCTGGATATGTAGGCTATTTGTAGAATGTGTTTTTAACTTTGATTTCTCCTGGTATTTCTGACATTAATATCTGTTGAAACAGAATTTTCGTTTAGCCTAAGTCTGTGCAGTGTGCAAGTACAACAATGTTATTCTGGAAGCATGAGGTGTCAAGCAATTGTGAAAGGTCAAGCACACATTTTGCAGTGAATATTAAATAGCCTACAATTAATTAAAACATAATTAAGCCTATAAAGAAGTGAAAGCTTATTTTGTGTGCATATATTTTAACATAATGTGGAGGACATAATTATTTAGTTAAATGACATATGCAGAATTAGCTAAATGCAGTGGAATAAATAGCAAGAGCAAGCCTCTATACATTTGTTTCTAGAAAAGAGAGCGAAAAAAATTTGCATGTTTTGGTTTCTCTGCAATCTGTGTGCAGGAATATTCTGAATAGATTTACAAGTATTTAAACCTCTTTGGGGCATTTAAACTGTTTGGGGATAAATGCTAAACCATAACAATTACCTTCATTGGCAACAATTGTGCTATCATCTATCTGTCTATCCATCCAACCATCCATCCATCCATCTACCTACCTACCTAAATAAATGTGGTCAATT